>NW_027249333.1:0-258171 GCF_030848795.1 Temnothorax nylanderi | reverse complement strand
GAAGAAAGATATGTATCTTAAATATTAAATCAATAAAGGGAAAGAGGCAATATGAGCCGGCGCGGTAAATAGGGCGCAATGTATTGACGATTAAGAAATATATATACAACTTGCGCCCTATTTACCGCGCCGGCTCATATTGCCTCTTTCCCTTTAATTGATTTAATCACGAGAGCCTTATAAGTTTAACTTAAATATTAATTTCTTTTTTATTTTATTATGATATTATATTATTGATTATTGTTTTTTATGAAAAAGAAGGATATTCACACATTATAAGAAAGAGAAAAGAGAGAGAGAGAGAGTTTTCGATTTTTGTTTAAAACAACACATATATTGCGCAATATATATATTGAAAAAAAATGTACGTTACCTGTCTTTCTATTTCTTAAAAAAAAGAAGGATATTCACACATTATAAGAAAGAGAAAAGAGAGAGAGAGAGAGTTTTTTCGATTTTGGTTTAAAAAAATGAAAATGTACGTAATTGCCCTAATTTTCGCAAATTTTGTTTCATTTCTCATGAAAAAGAAAGATATTCGCACATTATAAGAAAGAAATAAAGAGAATAGAATTAGAAATATTGCTATTATAAATTTTATTGCAACACGTATATTACGCAATATATACATTGAAAAAAATGTACGTGACCTGTCTTTCCATTTCTTAAGAAAAAGAAGGATATTCACATATTAATTTTCTTTTTATTTCATTTACGTGACCTGTCTCTTTGTTTTATTTTCTTTTTATTTCAATAATTGACTTTCTGTCTTTCCGTTTCTTAAGAAAAAGAAGGATATTTGCACATCATAAGAAAGAGAGAGAGAGAGAGAAAGAGAGAGAGAAGAGAAGGGAAGAGAGAGAGAGAAGGGAGAGAGAGAGAGGAGAGAAGAGAGAGAGAGAGGAGAGAGAGAGAGAGAGAGAGAGAGAGAGAGAGAGAGAGAGAGAGAAGACAAAGAAGAAAGGTATGTATCTTAAATATTAATTTTCTTTTTATTTCATTATGATATTATACTATTGATTATCGTTTTTTATGAAAAAGAAGGATATTCACACATTATAAGAAAGAGAAAAAAGAGAGAGAGAGAGTTTTCGATTTTTGTTTAAAACAATACATATATTGCGTAATATATACATTGAAAAAAAATGTACGTTACCTGTTTTTTCATTTCTTAAGAAAAAGAAAGATATTCACACATTATAAGAAAAAGAAAAGAGAGAGAGAGAGAGAGAGAGAGAGAGAGTTTTCGATTTTGGTTTAAAAAAATGAAAATGTACGTAATTGCTCTAATTTTCGCAAATTTTGTTTCATTTCTCATGAAAAAGAAGGATATTCGCATATTATAAAAAAGAAATAAAGAGAATAGAATTAGAAATATTGCTATTATAAATTTTATTGCAATACGTATATTACGCAATATATACATTGAAAAAAAATGTACGTTACCTGTCTTTCCATTTCTTAAGAAAAAGAAAGAGAGAGTTGCTCTAATTTTCGCATATTTTGTTTCGTTTCTCATGAAAAAGAAGGATATTCGTACATTATAAGAAAGAAATAAAGAGAATAGAATTAGAAATATTGCTATTATAAATTTTATTGCAACACATATCTTAAGGAAAAGAAGGATATTCACACATTATAAGAAAGAGAAGAGAGAGAGAAAGAGAGAGAGAGAGTTTTTGATTTTTGTTTAAAAAAATGTATGTAATTGCCTTAATTTTCGCAAATTTTGAGATATCAGGTTGAATTTAGAGACAAAAAAAAGGTATATTTATTTCATTATACCTTATTGACTTTCTGTCTTTCTGTTTCTTAAGAAAAAGAAAGATATTTGCACATTATAAGAAAGAATAAAACATTATTTTATTCTGTTCTGAATATATTTCTCGAGATTTATTTTAAATAAATCATAAATTATTATCTGCATTATTTTAAACAGTGAAATTTGATATATATATCTACATATATATATAAATTAATTTGTTAATTTCTATTCTTTTAATTATTATGTTTCAATATACTATATTTAATTCATTAACTTACTTGAATTGTTGTTATAGCTTAACATAATATTTACATTTCTTAAATTATTATGTTTTAATAATTGTTATTTGTTTAATTTAGATAGAGACAGAAAGAGAGAGAGAGAGAGAGAGAGAGAGAGAGAGAGAGAGAGAGAGAGAGAGAGAGAGAGAGAGAGAAAGAAAGAGAGAGGGAGAAAGAGAAAGAGAGAGAAGGAGAAAACTGTAAAGTATCTTTTACGTTAATTTCGTATTTGCAGTTAATCAGGTAATTAGTTAGTTTCTAATTAGGTTTAGATTTATTGACCCTTTTTCTGCCGTTAAATATAGTTTATAACTAAATTTAAGGAAAAATAATTTAATTTTTGAGAGCGCTTTGTCACTTTTTATTAAGTCGGGATGGCAATTGATTTTTTAAATGTTAATGGGGAGATGGTACCTCACACTATTGTCCCCATTATAGGGGATGGAGCCTGCCTTTTCCGGGCCCTCTCCTATCTTATGTATAACACACAGTTAATGGCGAGGGATGTGCGTGAAATAATCGTGAGTCATGTGGTGGATAACTGGGAGGAATTTTCAATTATGTCTCACGACAGCTTGGGGAACAATTACAATAGCTCCAGCGAGTATCTCGATGAAATGTCGAAACTTTTTACTTATGGTGGTTTATGCGAGTTGGTGGCGGCTGGGCAACTTTTCGGGTTTGTTTTTGAGGTTTACCGTAATGGTGAGCTCTATGAGAGTTTCGGTGAGGAAGGTAACCCTGTTAGGAGAATACGTTTCACACAAGATATTTCTAAGGGACATTTTGATGCGTACGAGCAAAGTGAAACTGAAGAAGAAAACAATAAATCGTCCTTCTCTCAGCCTGACTCCAACTCAGATTTCGCAAAGCCTACATTTATACCAGTTCCTAATAAGGCTCATGGAAAACGTCGTACGAGATATACCAATGCGAAAAGGAGAAAGCAACTAAAAAATGCGTCAAGAAATATGTACAGAATAATCCTGAGGTGAATAGGGCAGCGGTGGCGAGGTACCAACAAAAAAATCCTGAGGTGATCAGAAGAGCGGTGGCGAGGTATCAACAAAAAAATCCTGAGGTGAACAGAAGAGCGGTGGCTAAGTACCAACAAAAAAATCCTGAGGTGCACAGAGGGGCAGAGTCTCGATATGAACAAAGTAATCCTGGAAGAAGAGTAGAAAGGCGAGTACTTCCGTGGATGGTTAAAGCTCACTCAGGTATGGCATATGATCCAGATGTGGCTTATGAGACAGAGAGCATTATAGCATTGGGAACTATGAGTCACAAGTGTAAATATTGCAATGCTCTTAAATGGAAGGAAGAGTCCCCTGGCATGTGTTGCAACAATGGAAAGGTGCAGCTTGCATCCTTAGAACCTCTGCCCGAGCCTCTATATAGTTTGGTAATGGGCAGACACCCAGAGCACGTTCACTTTATGAACAATATTAGAAAGTACAATGGCTGCTTTAGTATGACATCATTTGGCGGTAAGCAGGTTCTACAAGATGGCTTTATACCGACCTTTAAAGTTCAGGGGCAGGTATATCACTTGGTAGGAAGTCTGCTGCCATTACCTGAACAGGAAGCTCAATTTCTTCAAATTTATTTTGTGGGAGAGGATGATAGAGAAGTGCGTTTAAGATGCAGCAATTTTTCAGATGTCAAACAGGTATTAGTCAAAGAATTACAGAGAATGCTACATGACGTCAACAGCTACATAAAGGACCTGAAAACCACTTTAGATAAGGTATCTCCAAATTGCAAAAAGTTTGAAGTTGTTATTCATGCAGACAGAAAACCAGATGACGCTCATAGAGGTCGCTTTAACGCACCAATAGTAAATGAGGTAGCTCTGGTGATTGTGGGTCAGCAATTCGACAAACGAGACATCGTGCTGCAGAGCCACGATAACAAACTGCGACGCATCAGCGAGGTCCACCGGTCGTATGACGCCTTGCAGTACCCGCTCATGTTTTGCCGTGGCGAGGATGGATACTCGATTGCCATTCCTCAGCGAGACCCTCAGACCAAGTTGCAACTTAAAAATTTAGTTTCCGCAGCGAGTTTCTACTCATATCGAATTATGATTAGGGAAGGGGAAGTCAACCACTTGGTGTATTTCCGTTCGCTTTTTAGTCAGTTTCTGGTTGACATGTATGCCAAAATAGAGACAGAAAGGTTGAATTATATTAGAAATAACCAGGCGCAGCTTAGGGCAGAAAGCTACATTCACCTGAGGGATGCCGTGGGAAGGCAGGATGCTGACGTTTCTCAGCTGGGTAAAATGGTGGTGCTTCCGTCATCTTTTACTGGAGGACCTCGCTATATGTATGAGCGGACACAAGACGCAATGACATACGTCCGCTACCACGGTCGTCCTGATCTGTTTATCACTTTTACCTGTAATCCAAAGTGGAAGGATATAACAGATGCATTATTGCCTGGGCAAAAAACTCACGATCGACACGACATTATAGCTAGAGTATTTCAGCTTAAGGTTAAAAAAATGATGGCTCTATTGAATAAGAGTAGTCTGTTTGGAAAAGTGTGTTGCTACATGTACTCTGTGGAGTGGCAAAAGCGAGGTCTGCCTCACATACATATATTGCTGTGGTTAGAGCAGCGTATCTTCTCGGATATGATCGACAAAGTCATCTGTGCGGAAATACCTGATCCTTTAAAAGATTCTCTTCTACACAATATTGTTAAAGCCAATATGATTCATGGTCCATGCGGGGGCTTAAACTACAATTCGCCTTGCATGAAAGAAGGCAGGTGCAGCAAGAGGTATCCGCGAATATTTAAAAATGATACTCAGACAGGAGGTGATGGATATCCACAGTATCGGAGAAGGTCTCCAGCTGATGGTGGCTACACCGTAGAAATCAATGGAATAGAACTGGACAATCGTTGGGTGGTGCCGTACAACCCTGTATTGTTACGTATTTTCAATGCTCATATCAATGTGGAATTATGCAATTCTGTAAAGTCTATTAAGTACATTTGCAAGTACGTGAACAAGGGAAGTGACCAGGCGGTTTTTGCCTTGGAGAGTGAGAAGAATGAGGTGAAGATGTACGAGAATGGGCGGTACATAAGTAGTTCAGAGGCGGTTTGGAGAATTTTGGCGTTCCCAATACATGAGAGGTACCCCTCTGTCTTCCATCTCAATGTTCACCTTGAAAATGGTCAGCGTGTGTACTTCAATTCTATAAACTTAATTGAGAGGATAAATAATCCACCTCAGACAACACTATTGGCTTTTTTTGAACTTTGCAAAACTGACGAATTTGCAAAAACTCTCTTGTATTATGAGGTTCCTTCATACTATGTGTGGAAAAATAATGAGTTCGAGAGAAGAAAGAGGGGGAAGGATGTGGATGGCTGGTTAGGAATAAAGAAGGACCACGTATTGGGAAGAGTGTATACCATTCATCCAAACAATACTGAGTGTTATTATCTGCGTTTATTGCTACATGAGATTCGAGGTCCAATGTCTTTTTTAGATCTGAGGACTGTGAATGGTGTCCTCTGTCCCACATTCCAGTCTACATGCAAAGCATTAGGTTTATTGGAAGATGACAAGCAATGGGACAATACCTTAGAGGAAGCTGTATTATGTGATTCATCTTTAAAGCTGAGGGAGCTTTTTACAGTGATGTTGGCATTCTGCCAACTTTCTGAACCTCTGAGTCTTTGGGAAAAGTATAAAGACAGCTTCTCAGAGGATATTATGCGACAGGTAGAGAGAGAGTTGAAAGGTAGTGCGCAGAACATGATAGATGAGGTGTATAATAGATGCTTGGTAATGATTGAGGACGCAGTGATGGCTTTGGGAGGACAGGAGTTGGAACAGTATGGTCTGCCTCAGCCAAAAAGATTTGGAGGGGTATTGGGGAACAGAGACTATTTGAGGGAGACAAACTATGATGTAACGAGGGTATAACGAGGGAATAACGAGGGTATAACGAGGGAATAACGAGGGTTTATTGACAGATGAGCAATTTGTTGTCTATCGGCATGTTCTTAGTAGCGTAGAGTCAGGAGATGGTCAGGTATTTTTCTTAGATGCTCCAGGTGGTACTGGGAAAACCTTTCTTATCAATTTACTTCTGGCGAGGGTAAGGAGAGAACGTGGAATTGCCTTGGCTGTTGCATCGTCAGGTATCGCTGCTACGTTGTTGGAGGGAGGGAGGACCGCTCATGCTGCTTTTAAGCTTCCTCTGAATTTAATTCAAACAGAAACACCATTGTGTAATATTTCAAAACAAAGTAACATGGCTAAAGTACTACGCGATTGTAAGCTCATTGTTTGGGATGAAAGCACTATGGCACATAAGGGGGGTTTTGAGGCATTGAGTACAACCCTCAAAGATATTAGGGGTAACGATGGAGTAATGGGGGGAGTGACCGTGCTGCTTGCTGGAGATTTTAGACAGACTTTGCCGGTAGTACCAAGAGGAACTCGAGCAGACGAAGTCAAGGCGTGTGTAAAGAAATCACATTTGTGGTCCCTTATTAAGAAAATCTCTATCAGGAAGAACATGAGGGTACACTTAAAAGGTGATGTTTTTGCAGGGCAATTTTCAAAAATATTATTAAAAATTGGAGATGGAGAGTATTCTGAGATTGAAGGAAAGGTGATTATTCCTGCAAGTTTAGGTTTAGTAGTAAAAACCCTAGAGAGCCTTATTAATAAGATATACCCTGATATTGCGAATATCAAAGAGAAATCTATGGATTGGCTGAGCGAGCGTGCCATTCTGACCCCTAGGAATGATAAAGCTGGTGTCATTAATGACATTCTTCTTAAATCATTTGAAGAAGGAGAAATGAATTACAGATCTGTGGACTCGGTGGTAGATACAGATGACGCGGTTAACTACCCAGTAGAGTTTCTTAACACAATGAATCCTCCTGGCTTACCAGCCCATAAACTTTTCCTTAAAGTGGGAGCACCAGTGATGTTGTTGAGAAATTTGAATCCGCCAAAACTTTGCAATGGCACAAGGCTTCAAGTGAAGGCTCTATACAGAAATGTTATCGAGGCCACAGTATTTACCGGCTGTGCACGGGGAGAGACGGTATTTATACCACGCATACCATTAATATCATCAGAGTATCTTTTTGAGTTCAAGAGGTTGCAGTTCCCATCAAAGTTTGTTTTGCGATGACTATCAACAAGTCTCAGGGGCAGTCGTTAAAAGTAGCAGGAATTGATTTAAGTGAGGACTGTTTCTCACATGGGCAGTTCTATGTGGCATGTTCGAGAGTGAGCTCACCAAACAGTCTTGTGATACTAGCGCCTGAGGGGAGAACCACTAATGTGGTATACAAAGAAGTTTTAAAATAGAAAAAAAAGTCGTAGATATTTTTGGAGAATTTTAAAAAGAAAGTCATAATGTATTTAAAGTAATTAAATACGGGAACAAAGCACGGATTTCTTTACAGTGGAATAGGCCTACTGGGGAAACCACTAAAAAAAAACGCATTTACAATAGTACCTCAAGGGTGATGCGGAAATCTATTGGCGTTAAATGTAAATATACGCTATTACCTATTTGTGTGTCTTATTACATATGTCCTCCGGGGCGAAGCCCGGGTAACCAGCTAGTTAAAATATAAATAAGTGAATTTGTACGATTTCATATGCTGAAGAAAATGTATTTTTTATATATATAAAAGAATTGACTTAGACACTTGTCGAAATAACTGTATTATAGTTTACGTAAATTATAGTTTGACGCGAAATAATTTCATGAATAATAATAAAATAAAAAAATAAGAAAATAAGGTATATAAATAGTATATTGCACTATCACATTGTATTATGTATTGCATTATCGTGGGTGTACACACCCGTCTGCAATCGAGCACAGAAATCGAGAAAAATGAGGTCGGCGGCATAATTGCGTATTATTATCAAAATTATAAACAGGCATTTCAATTAAACACGTTTTTGTGCGAGTACAACGCCCATCCGTTGGAACAAAAAAAACCAAGTAATAGTATCATTAATTTCAAATTCAACAATAAATAAAATCCAAGTGGTACGTAAAAAATAAAAAAACCTAAGTAATAGTATCTTTAATGTAAGGATCAACTCGATGGGATGTCAGGATAATAGAATTAAAAGTGCTTATTTTTAAACAGTTTATTTTAGTTTCGTTACACACGATTCGATACGGTAGGCACCGCAGCGCGCAACCGGAGACGGTCTACCTCACTCTTTCGCGGTTCACGATCGTCTGTCCGCGCATTACAATCGGAGCAACGAGCTCCGTGTTCGGCTCTGATCACACCTGTCCGGCGTGATGTCTCCTCCCGACATTTCCGTAGGTCTGCCAGCTACGGTGCCAACGTGACTAATCTTAACGGGTTTCTTACAGTTCGGCCCTTCTGACACGTCATTCGTCCCGAATGAGGCGTGTTAACAAAAATTAGTACTCTTTGGCTGAAACGTCAAAAATAAAAATTATTTCGATTAAGCGATATTATTTCTTAACTCACTACACGTCCTTACAAACTAATAAATCGATTTATTTAGATCCTATATTATTCGTCGCTCTCGGGTGTAAACGTCACAGGTTTCACCCACGGTTTGAGGCAATCGGGCGACAGTATATTGTCGTACGGTCTCGACGATAAATTGAAACCTGGTACGTCTTGTACCACGTATCTATTTTTATTTAACGCTCTCGCAATCATGTATGGTCCCTTATAATTAAGTTTACAATTCTCGGTTGGTTTCACTTGTGTATCCAACGAAGCTGTCGCTTCTTCCGCAATTTCGTAATTCTCGTCCCTTTTGTCGGGATCAAAATGTATTTTTGCAATCGAATTTATTAATTCAACTATCGCTGCATCAACCTGGTTCCGTTGATCGTAGCCTAATAACAATTTTAACGGTGACATTTTAATAGCTACGTGTATTGTATTGTTTATAACATATTGAGCTGTACCTAGATGAGATTTCCAATCGTGTGGTTCTTTTGCCGTTTTTTTTTTTTTTTTTTCAACGACGTTTTCATCTTATCATGGTATGCTCTTATATAACGTTATTAATCATATCGCCCGGTACGGCGAATCGAGGGCGATTATCGTCTTTTTTATAAACTAAATCGTCTATCAGCTCAAATTTATCATTATCTTCGAACTCGAGGTTTTCCGCTATTTCCTTCAATCTATGATCGCGCAGCTGTTTGAATTCTAATTCGCGCTCTAGCGGTAAAGCCTCTACCAGGCCAACGTGCCTGCTGAGTGCATCTACATGTATCATTTGTTTGCCCGCGCGATGAGCGACCTTAAACTTATACCCCTGCAATCTCAAGGTCCATCTAGCTATCTTCGGGTTTAAGTTCGCTTTATTAAGGGGGTCGTCTACTTTGTCGGGTAAAAAAATCGAAATCAAGTCTCCGTGATTTCCAGGAGAAAGAGGAAGGTGTATTATATGGTCCAGGCATTGCCGAATAATCGTAAGTAAAGTTATTTTCGTATAATACGTTCTCAAACTTTTAAACGCGTTTTTCTCAAAACAGTATTTTTCAAAACGGTACCCATGATATCCCAAAAAGTTTTCAACCGATTTCGCTGAAATTTTGCACACATCTCCTGTATACGCCTAGTTTTCGTCAGAACTAGAATAATTAACATATGTTATATAGTTTTTTTTATTTTTAAATTTAAGTGTCAAAAAATATACCGAAAAATGAAACTTTTTTTCAAAACGTTGGCAAAAATTGAAATTTCAATATTTTTATTTGGTTCTAGTTCACACAATAGCCACACATCCACAGATTAAGAGGGTTTTTTTTTTTTAGGATGAACTGGAGATCCGGAATCGTGGGTACTGTTCAACAACTTTTTTTACGCAGCTGTCGTCGGGGCGCTCTACAGCGGATTCTTGGCCATATATCAACTTGGAAAAATTTCTAAATACTCTTCAAATATCAATAAATATGATGTACAAGTTTCAACAAAGTGTATTCTTATGATTCCTTACAAAAAATTCTCAAAAAAAGACCAAAAAAACAGCCTCTTGACTAGACGACCCCCTTAACCGCGTGCACTAAGGCGTTACAATCGGTCACGAACCGACGGCAAATTCCAACCCGTATAGATATATATGGAACCTTTCCATGGCTTTGACAATCGCTAACATTTCCAACTAGTAACTATGATACCGCATCTCCGCTTAATTGGTCGCTTGACTATAATAGGCGATTGGCGCGCAAGCACCCGTTCGCTGCTTTTGTAAAAGCATAGCTGCTAGCCCCAGCGTGCTCGCGTCGGTATGCAGTTGTGTTTCCGTGGACGGATTATACAAAGCTAACACAGGATATGGGGAGGTACTGCGTTTTATAATCCCTCTCTTTAACAGATCGTCTGTTATGTTTCTTATTTGTTTTCGCTCGGCCCACGCGAAACGCCTCGGAGCATAGGCGTAGGTTGAGTGGTCTTTCAGTGCCACTTTTACTCTATAGCCGTCGTCTGATACTGGAACAACTTTACTTTCTATATTCTTTAACGATTTTAATTCAAGTTTTACCTCATTATCGAAATTTATGTCTAGGTTATCGATTATTTCATCTATTTTACTAGAAGTGCTGCAAACCGCGTCTCATGGCCCGAATAGTTTAAGCACTTCTTGTCGTTCTCCTGTTGAAGGGGAATACCATACGGATAATTTGTGTTTTCCTAAAAGATCGCGTCCTATCGCCAAGTCAACATGCCGAGAACTTTCTCTGATCACGTGAAGTTCGACGTCTAAGTCAATATCCGGGTATTGTTCCAATATCAGGTTCGACCTTGCTATACCCAAAATCTGTATCGGCGTATTATTGAGAGCCTTATACTCGATTGTTGTCTTAACTAACGGCCCTGAAGAGCCTTCGAGAAATTTCTTATATACATTCTCGCGGACAAAGGAAATTGAGCTACCCGTATCTATTATTGCGGATAGTTTACATCTATTCGAATTGAGCGAAATAACCGAAAACGGTTGTTCGAAATAATTAATTCGTCTACCTGAATCGCTATCGACTAACGCTACCGTGGTTGAGTCCTCCTCTTCGAGTTCCTCCTGCACGGCTGATACTGCTACGGCCGCCGGCGTCCCTCTCGAGTGTGGCCTGTCGTCTCTCTTGAATTTCGGGCACTCGTAACTCTTATGCCCCTTGGCTTGGCACCTGAAGCACGTGATTCCTTCTCTGCCCGGCTCCGTATCCTTATCCTTGGCTTTGTCCTTGTCGTTGTCCCTTCGGGGCATTTTACTTCCCTCTCTCGTCTGCTTCTGGACTTCCGTCTCACCTGAGGCACTAATAATATTCTGCATTAGTTGCAGGAATAAATCGACGTCTTCCGTGCCCAGCGCGGCCGCCGTTCTCGCAGAGAGCGGCTCCCTATGCCGCTAATAATTAAATGTACTTGTTCCTTCTCCGTTAAATCGAGCCCGTACATTTGGGCGAGCTTGTCTGCTGCATACTCTAGAAAGGTTTCCTTCCAATGGTTCCACCTACGTGCTTCAATTTTCTGTATGGCCACGTGGAATAAAACTCTGCGACGAAATCTCTTCAATATGGCTTCTCTGAAGCCCGTCCACGACTCCAGCATCTCTCCTGAGCCTATCTCGAACCACTTCCTTGCTCCTTTTGTCAGCTTACTGGTGGCCGCCAAGTATTTTACGCCTTCTGGTGCCAAGTGTATTTCAGCTACCTTCTCTATTCGTCGAAGCCATACTTCGACGTTGTCTGTCTCCGCTCCCGAAAACTCTGGAATCTGCGTCGCTAACAGATTCACCGCATGTGCTGACGAAACCGAGGCCAACGGTAACAACTGACTTCCCTCTCTGAAGGCACTGGTGTTCCGCTCGTCCGCTAGTTCGTCCGGTCGATTCACTCCGTTTCTCTGGCCATCGACAACCGCAGCCGTCAATTGCTCCAGTAGTTGTTGCTGCTATTGCAACTGTGCCACGAGGTGCGCACACCATGGCGGCATCTCTTCGTTGTCTCTTCGCCCAACCGGCGCAATTTCTTTCCGAATTGCTCCGGGCCCCATAGGTGTACCCTTGCTCTTCACCGGGGGTGTGTTCTTACCTAGCTGCTCGCTTGTGTATGTTTTTTCTCCATGTACTCCATAATGAGTTCGATGTAGCGAGCGTGCGTGATTTCTTCGGCAGTGGTTATGCCGAGCCGCCTCGCTTCTTCTTTGATTTGCACTAACGTTAAACCTTCCAGCCGCTGTCGATCCATGCTTCTCTGGGCTCTCGTTCGCACCATGCACTCACGATCAAACATACGCCACGTAAGTGGCCCTCTTTGAGAGTAACGCGAGCTGAATCCCACTTCTGAGTTGTAAGGATCAACTCGATGGGATGTCAGGATAATAGAATTAAATGTGCTTATTTTTATACAGTTTATTTTAGTTTCGTTACACACGATTCGATACGGTAGGCACCGCAGCGCGCAACCGGAGACGGTCTACCTCACTCTTTCGCGGTTCACGATCGTCTGTCCGCGCATTACAATCGGAGCAACGAGCTCCGTGTTCGGCTCTGATCACACCTGTCCGGCGTGATGTCTCCTCCCGACATTTCCGCAAGTCTGCCAGCTACGGTGCCAACGTGACTAATCTTAACGGGTTTCTTACACAACGTTCTACGTAATCGTTATAAAACGTAGTGGCGACCGTAATTTACGTACGAGTGAGTACATTTTTATAAATTTATCATGGCACAGACCCGATGTCCGGTCACAACGTAACGCACAAACAATTTTGTCTGTAGTCCAAACACGAAATCCGTGATGTGAGCAGCGTTGTCTGCACTCTCGGTCCTCCGGTAAACTTTTGAACGGTGGAAAAATTTCTTCCAGATTATATATGTTTCTGGAAAGTAGTTGACTCAAGTAACAAGTCTTTTCTACGCCTCTGCAGTAGATGTAGCGTACTTGTCGCGTAATTTCCCACAGATGTAACGTGAAACATTTAAGATTGGTTTCACCATCGAACCACTCGATATCATGATAATTTCGCGAAAGCCAGTTATTCTCACGTCTAGTCGTTTCGGGTAGATCGTCATATGGATAGGGTGGCGACATAATCCAGTGTCCGGCGATCGCTGCATTAATCGCGACAACTGCGACTTCTTTCGGAATACACTTTCCGTTGACATCACGGAAACCTTGTATATCGATGACCAAATCCATAGTTCAAAATGCACTCTTAATTTTTTTCAAGCGAAGCGTCGACGTTCGTGTCTCGAATGAAACTGATAGCGTTTTCTACTGGAAAAACTAGTGCAACACTGGTGCACACTGAGTGCAATTTTATTGTTCCACTGTGAAAATCAGTTCACATATTTTCAGCGTTTAATGTTCTGCTGGCAAAATTGGTGCAAAAAAATTGCACTGAGTGCAACTTTTGCTCCACCATCTTTCGAGACGGTGGAAAGAGCCAGTGCAAATTGAAATAGAGGTTATGTTCGTGCTTTATGTGTATTTATATGGTATGATATACAATATTATATTACATTATTTTAATAAACTCTATAACAATAAAATTGTTTTTAGTTTTAAACCTAATATATATAATAGCTGTGCAGTGCATGATATTAACATTTAAACGTTTAAAAATCTTGAAATGTTTAAAAACATAAATAAATAAAATGTTATTATAAAATAAGCAATTTAAGTTCGTATAATTATTATGTGTGTTTTTACTCTCAGGTAAAATTATAAAATAAATAATGCCAGTAAAATAGGTGTCTTATTAGAATTATTGTCTACAAGTAGTAGCAGCGAGGAGGATGAGAATAAAATTTTGCTGTCGCATATACGCAATTCTATTCCAAAAATAAGAAATTATATTAAAAATGTAATTAATGAAATGTCTGACAAACAGGTAAGTTGAAACTCCGCATATTTTTCATAAAAAAAATTGAATTCTATTATTTTTCAAGTTTAAGGAAAGATTTCGTTTAAATCGAACTACAGTTTACGAAATTATTAATGATTATGAGCAATCTCAGCCATACCTAACTGATAATACACACGGAGGTAGTACTCCTATATCAGCTGAAACTCAAATGGGATTTTTGTTGAAATCTATTGAAGAAATAAAGAGCTGCAATCCGACTATAAACAATTAAAAATAAACTACAATGAGCTTTTTGAAAAATACACGAAAGCGATTAGTCATACTAACCCAGCACAAAAAATAAAGTACGTGGTAAAGTTAAAGAATAAAGTAATAAAACTACAAGAGAAGTTAAACGTCATCCGCAAAATGTTGCAAAAACAAAAAAAATTGCAATAATCAACGCGTTAGTACCCTGCTAAAAATGTCCGATTGAAACCGATTGAAAAAAGTTCAATCCGAAAAAATTTATTGAAGTTATCTTTATATAATATTTATACATCATCAAATAGTCATGATACGTGTATAAGTAGCAGACAGGATAATTCGGGCATGCTAGATGGTATTACCTTTCGTCCCGAAGGTAAGCTTATTCATGTGCAGTTTTACACTGTAAAAAGCAAGAATGTTACTTTTTCTTGGTTAGATTCAACTTTTACTTAGCTTTTAAATAATTTTATCCAACTAAAAAATGATTATGTTAATTATGATATAAGAAGTTTCGTTGTCTATACTAATAAGGAATATCTCACAAAGGACAATAAATTAAACAAAAATAGAAATGCTAAACCTTCTGCCTTTGGAGATTTATCTTATCTTGAATTTGATAACTTTGATAAGTTTGATAAAACAGATCCTAAAGTGCTAGACTTCCCTTATGTTGTCGCAGGTAATTGTTTTAAATTTTTACAAAAAACGATAGATAGCCTTTCTAAACAAAAAGTTTTTGAAAATTATGATGAGCTTAATATAAAATCCTTTTTAGCTACACTAACTTTTGCAATTGGACAAAATAAAGAAAAACTAGCTGAAATTCTTCGAAGTCAAGAAGACAATAGTGAATTGAATCCTGATATATTACACGAGATAGCATTATCTAGAAAGTCCTCTAGGAGAATGTATTACACTAGGAAGGATGAAAATGCTTCTTAAAGATACAAAGAACGGCAAATTTAGTTATCAGGAAATTCGAGAGGAAAAGAGCACTGAAAAAGACCAATTCGTTCAAGCAGTTTCTTATAGTAAAGTCACGTGTGGTTTTAAAAAATTAAGAAGATTTTTAGCTACAAAGGAAGAAGATCATATGTTTGATGTTTTGTATAAAGGTGGAGTTATACGTAATGTGTCCAGTATTTTGAGTAAAGCAGGAGCTAATGCTAAAACAACTTTTGAAGGCTTATATAACCTTTGGTTTGATGATGAAGGAAAGAAAACAAAGTATTTAGAAGCTCTAGAAAAAAAGGAGTAGATCTAGTGCGTATGTCCAGTATTTTGAACGGAGCAGGAGCTAATGCTAAAACAGCTTTTGAAGGCTTATATAACCTTTGGTTTGATGATAAAGGAAAGAAAACAAAGTATTTAGAAGCTCTAGAAAAAAAAGGAGTAGATCAAGTTCGTATGTCCAGTATTTTGAACGGAGCAGGAGCTAATGCTAAAACAACTTTTGGAGGCTTATATAACCTTTGGTTTGATGATGAAGGAAAGAAAACAAAGTATTTAGAAGCTCTAGAAAAAAAGGAGTAGATCTAGTTCGTATGTCCAGTATTTTGAGTGGAGCAGGAGCTAAGGCTAAAACAGCTTTTGAAGGCTGTTCCGTAATTTCATCCGTCGCGATCGCGGATCAATATCGCACACGCAGCGCTATCTCTTAGCCGCCCTCGGAGCGAGATGACTTCGCGCCGCACCCCTGTCACCCTCAAACCGTGAGGGCTCTCTCGCGACACAGTATCGATCTCGTCACGCCTGAATCGCGTGATCCCGAAGAAAACCGATTGGCTGACGCGAGTGTCGTATGCCCGAGGATTCCCGAAACGGGACCGCGAGAGTTCCGGTCTCTTCAGTAGTAGTAGTAGATCAAACGACGACGTTACACGCGGTAGCATATTCTCCGCTGTGCACACGTTACATATCGCGCGGTTGTGCACCCAGATACTCGTCTTCTCGTTTCACGCGGCCTTACAACCCGTCGTGCATACGCTACTCAAGTCGCGCCTCCGTGCGCCCGCAAGATCATCGACACGCTTGGTCGGTGGATAATTTGAGGCTCAGTGCGCGTATCTCATCGCGTTACTCTGCGCTCGCTCAAACATCGCCTCTCTGCGAACATTGTAAACCTCAGTGCGCGTTACTGGTGCATCTTATGCACACGCGTATACGCTGCTCCAGCAGTTGGAGTACGCTCATAGATCACCGTAGCAGTTCGCTACCAGCAGACATTCAAAGTTATCACGTGATTCGTTGCTCGCGCGCCTACCGGCATCACGTGTACACCGCGCGTAATTTTCACCATACAGGTGACTACACAATACATTGACTAACGCGCCCGTTGTAAAGGCGCTTTCAAATAAAACTTGTATTGTACTGACTGACTATTAAAGATTTGTGTCTGTCTCCACGAAACTCAAGTGTCTTATTCTAACTGCACGTCGGATCCCTGTCGGGGTCGAACTCGGCATCTTTCGCTAATTGGCGAACCGGAGCAGGGATCGGCAAAAATTCTGTTTTTAGTAATGATATCGGCGGTTATTTTTAATTAATTAAAAATAAAAAATTTGAATGTTTTTAATTTTAATTAACACAAAATTGGTAATTAATAAAAAACTAAACTCTAAATTTAAAATAATTATTAATTGATTGAAAATATAATACTCTGTCTGAAAAATTAATAAATAATCAGAAATATATTGCTCATAATTTAAAAATTGGCAATTATATAAAATAAATTGTCAATTTTTTTAAAAATTACTCATTTAGAAAAAAATATTTTTAATTTTTTGAAAAATTAGTAGTTTTTAAAAAGTAAATTATTTGAACAATTAGTATTTATTAATTTTGTAAAGTATCCGTTTTTAGGAGTATGTTAATTGCAGTAGAAAAGAAACGATGACGTTAACTATACTAAATTATCTTTTTCATACTGAAAATTCGTGTTTTTGGGGAAAATTTGCAATTACTAGATAAACTATAAACGTGCTTTGCACGCTCCACTCAACCCCTTCCCCCCAATATAACAATTATAATTTAATCATAATAATAATTATAAACAAATAATTGTGAATTTTGATTCTATGTGTCCATATACGTATTTTTCTTATTTATTCAGATATTTCTTGATATAAGTAATTTTTAACGTTTCTAATTTGACGTTGGTTACCTAGAAAAACTTAATAACTGAATCAAATAATCTCACTCTAGATAAAGCAACATATATAATTTTGGTTGATTAAACACATCTTTTCTTCAATCACACTAACTTTATCAAACATTTAAGCTCGAGAATTATTGTTTTTTTTTTTTCACAAAATTATATTTTTTAATATAAATAAAGTTTAATTGTTTATTATCGACTTTCTTTGAATGTTTTTTCTGTTTTTGTATTGCTTCTTTTAAAAATTTCATATATACAAAAAAGGTTAAAATATAAATTTTTAAAAATTCGCAAAATTTGAGTCCGCCATATTGGATTTATTTTTTGGAATTTTTAAAATTTGTTACAATATGCAAAATCTACACCAACAATACCACGTATATACAAAAAGGTCTAAAAAAATATTGATAATAAAGTACTTTTGAATCGGGGGATCACTTTTCGGGGGATTACATTGGATTTTTTTATAAGGGATTACATTAATAAAAGATTTTCAATTTTCCACCGAGATGACTGGAAAGTACAAGTAGCGCTAGTAAAGGCCCGGGCACATAAAAAAAACTTAAGCAGTAAGCAAATCAGCCAATTATAGTCAAGAACTTAAGACATAACGTAAGCGGTGGCGAATCAGTATCGTTGATTTCCTTACTGCTTATGTCTTACTGCTTAAGTTTTTCTATGTGCCCGCCCTTATGGAAATGTGCCCTTCATTGCCATTAAAAAATGCCATTGAATTCCCATTGTTCCAGACGCAATGGAAATAAAGGCATTTTTGCCAAAGATAAAAAGTTCCACACAAAATCCCATTGGTATTGCCGTTGGTATTGCCATTGGCATTGCCATTGGTATTGCCATTGGTATTGCCATTAGTATTACCATTGGTATTGCCATTGGTATTGCCACTGGTTTTGCCGTTGGTATTGCCATTGGTATTGCCATTGGTATTAACACTGGCAATACCAATGGGATTTTGTGTGGAAATTTTTATCTTTGGCAAAAATGCCTTCATTTCCATTGCGTCTGGAACAATGGGAATTCAATGGCATTTTAATAAATGGTAATATTTTGTCTTTAATATTACCATTACCGAACTGACTCGTCACCATAACCTCATCCTACCACGTTCTCTAAACACTTCTATACTACTTTTCTCTACTTGCATTTTACTATCTCCCTTCATTCTCATCGCATCCCCTACTTACACCCTATCTTTCCATTATCCCTACTTGCCACATACTAATCTTTAAACCCAGAAACAAAGCTAAAATCGCACAACGCACTTTCACCGCTACCATTCACACACGCGCCATCTAGCATATACCAAGTCCTATTTTGTCTTTAATATAAATGCCTTCATTTCCCATTGCCTTTGGTTCAACAGACAGTCTATTATAATAGCTTAATAAAGCATATGATCTTTCATTGAAATATTTAAGCGTATTTAGAAAGTGGACTTACAAGGGAACGGTCGGGGGTGTCCGAGACCGATTTGGATGCGCTTTGGATATGTTGTTGAGCATCAAAAAATATTAGACTCGTATTTTTTTTTTGCGGCTTATCTCGACGTTTATTAGTCGAAAAAACCCGATTTAGAACCTACCCGATTTGGATGCGCTTTGAATATGTTGTTGAGCATCAAAAAACATTAGACACGTGTTTTTTTTTGCGGCGTATCTCGACGTTTAGGGGTTGAAACAACCCCTCGAAAATAACGGATTTTATAGTTTTTAGCGAATATCTTCGAAAATATAAGGCGTATGAAAAAAAGTTTGGTACAAAAGGTTTATGGCTTTTTGTGCTCTTTACAATGGCGTAATCAGATTTTTCAAATTTGTCACATTTTTTAATTTAACCCCACCCCCACCTATTATTTTTGCCAAATATAACAATTTTTCCAACGCAAATTTAAGAGCGTCAAATGCCAAATACATCCATGTGTATTTTTATTATGATACCATTATTCGATTTTTGGCAAGACGAGATGATATGTGGTATAGACGTCGCGCTGTAGGTAGGTGTTGCGTTATTTCTGTTCAAGTTGCGCCGTACGCTTAAAAATTTGCGTACCAAATTTGTTTAATGTTCCTTCATTTATATAGAAAGTTTAAGCTCGATTCCTCGAGTTGGAGCATTTACAAAATTTTAAAACTTATAAAATAAAATAAAAAGTCTAAGACACTCTATAAATATTATAAGCTTAAATGTTTTGTTTTCTGACATCAGATTTAAAAAATTTTTTTCTTATTTTTTAATTCGGGTCAAAATTTTGAATTTCAAAAATTTATAACAAAATTTTGGCTGGTATAGAAATCTAAAAAATTCTGAGTTTAGTTGAGCAAATACAATAACAAAAAATCATGGGACAATTAAATTGGAACTGGTCAGGGTCAAAACGTTTGCCGAGTTGGCAATATATAATGCCTCATATATGTAAGGAACTGAATGTTTATTGCGATCTGGATCCAATATTGTAATACTGTCATGGTATCCACATTATATGTAAGCTCGTCGTTTAAAAAAAAATATATATATATGTATTATTGATCTTTTTGATAACAGAATTATAAGAATTCTATAGTATATTGTTAGTTACATATAAGACTATTTTTTATACGCACGCGAAACTTGTCATAAATAGTTCGTATATATATATATATATATATATATATATACGATATATATATATATGTTCGTCATGTGCGAAATTATGTAATAAAATCGTATAACAAGAAGTAACGAACTGTTTATGACAAGTTTCGCGTGCGTATAAAAAATAGTCTTATATGTAACTAACAATACTATAGAATTTTTATAATTCTGTTATCAAAAATCAATAAAATCACAGGAAAATAAAATAAAATCAAAACAACTGATTATAAACAAAATAAACACTAAATAAAAACATATATATATATATATATATATATATATACGAACTATTTATGGCAAGTTTCGCGTGCGTATAAAAAATAGTCTTGTATGTAACTAACAATACTATAGAATTTTTATAATTCTGTTATCAAAGATCAATAAAATCACAGGAAAATAAAATAAAATCAAAATAACTGATTATAAACAAGATAAACACTTAAAAAAACAAAATAATAAAATCAAAATCAAAATGTAAAGAAAAACTCAAGTTCCGATGATGCTGCGGATCGATTCAGAATAACATGTCCCGCTGATCATTACTGTGCTTGATCCTGATCTAGTATGTGCTTCATGATGGACTTTCCAGTATTTGGTTCTCCGGATTTCTTGAATCCGAAGCCGTTCAGTTTTTTAGCTTCATATTTCAATTTGCCTTTCATCGCATTTTTTATCTCCGTCTCTGTTGACCCTTGAATCTGCTGCTGTACGTAATCTGTAAAAATATTGGCATTTTGTAATACAAACCTGACAATTAATTATGTCATCAGAATCAGTTATTTTTTATTTGATTTCTATATACATACAAAATAAATGTCTAATATATAAAAACAGAATATATGTATATAGAATCATGGATTACCAATGATGGCTCGGGTTTTCAACGGATCGAGTTGCTTCTTCTCTCGAACCTCGCCGCATTTGTTCCGACTTTTGAGCATATTTGCAATTTTGCCTGTAAGAGACGATTCAGCCATCTCCGATGGTGAGAATATTACAGTCATCAAGTCTGTTGTTAACTTTGAAACTTTTGACGGGTGGCAGTTTTGCAACGCCTTTTTCGAGACGAGTACCCCGCCAAAGCTGATGCATTCCACTTGTTCCTAATATAATAGAATACAATTAAAAACTGCTAATGTAAAAGTGGAGGATGATATCCAAATAAAATATTTTATAACATAAGTATAAAGGTTACGTTTAGCTGAAGTGATTGCTGCAGGATTGGATTAGTCACATTCTCAATTGCGACTTCGGTTTTGATTACCATATCTGAAAGAGCTATGGCATTTTCCGTCTCTGTTGCATCAATGGTACTATCACTGACGATCTCCATAGGGTCAAGAAGCTGTTCAGCAATAATTTTTATGTTTTCTTTATTGTCAGCTTCTGTTCCATCGACTTCCATACTCGAATTATCTATATGAAGCGAGGATTTTGATCCTTTCTCAATCAATGAATTGTTATTTTTTAGTCCAGCACTCGAAGGTTTAGAGGTTACAGTGTCAAGATGCTCTGCGAGTTCTTTCTTGGCAGTTCGTATCATAATTAATATATTACGTGTCTCCTTCGACATTCCAATAATATCTGAAACAAATCCAGTTATGTGGTTAATATAATGCAACTACATCTGCATGTTTGTGATATTTACAAATGTAGTATATCGACTGATCTCTTTCGCAAGGTCGTATCTCGATTTTACGCAATTTAATTTTTTGAAGATTATCTGCTTATTACTGTTAAGATACGAGGAAATTTTGACAACTATAATTCATTTTTAGTTAATGTTTACACCATTGAACGTACAATGCATGCTGCTGGTAACATAAATTTATTTAATGATAAAAGTACACGTTGAGCGCGATATGCACACCGGTCGCGCGTACCACAACGACGGGCAATTGTCAATTATAACAATCGTTTGTGTCGTTTATGCGTTTCGGACGTCAACCTTTCTCAGAGGCACTCCACGTTTCCTTATAATGTACATGTAATAAAATAAAATAAATAGATAAGAGTTGATGACGGGGCGAACTCAGAGCGGATCGATCTACTAGTTTGGCGGATTGTTAGAGCGACTTCGGACAACGAAAGCGTCAACAAGGCAAGGGACGACATGCGCCAGAAGGACAAAGCGAGTAAGCAGCGATCGTTAGATTCAAAATCACAGGGCAAGACGACACTGTCAACAACCACACAGGAGCGACAGTGTTACCTGTGCGAAGGACAACATCTCATTTATTCGTGTAAACAATTTCTGGGCTTATCCGTTGAGGATAGAATCCGGGAAGTCAAGCGATTGAAACTTTGTCTCAGTAAACTATTTCAAGATACGATGTAGACACTTGGCTTCCAGGTTGCCAGAATAAGCGTTTAAGCAGAAAAACGGAAATTGCATAAAATCGAGATACGCAACCTCGCGAAAGAGATCAGTCGATATAATACAAGCAATGAATCAATGAATAAATAAGATATATATATGTATACTTACGGGGCGAAGTAGCATTCATCTCGAGCAGCTGCCTATTTTGCTTCTGCAGAAATTTATTGTGCTTCTGCAACTTCGCAATCTCTTGTTTGAAGTCAACATCACTTTTATTAGTCGTCGAATCCAATGGAAACGATGAAGAATGCGATGAGTGTGATGTCGACGCTTGCACGTGGCACAACAGCTCTTGTTGAGCCTTCTCCAAGGATTCGAGTTTTTTCCTTTTCAGATCAATTTGTTTCTCTCCTTTTTTCACTGGTTTTTCTTCTTTTTTAAGATTCCTCTTACTGTTCAACGTTCGTCGTGGTGCCATAATTTCAATCACGATTTTATATATATTGTTAGTAACACTCGTATTCTAGGATGATCGTCGTTCTCGCTATTACTCTGCAGCACTCGCGTTCACGTTTGTTCACGTTCTATAGGGAACACACTTGACGCTTATTATTCCGAACGCAGCTCGTGTGTATATACATACATATATAAACGCGTGGTACAAAGTTCGGCGCTCGAGAGCCGCGTCGCGTACGCGCACACCATCAGACTTCGCGTGTTTATTTAAATTCGCTACATAACGAATTTTGCAGTGCAGATAAAAATTATGAATTCGGGAAAACGGTATCGAAAATATTTATTCGAAGATGGTGCTCCTGTTCCAAAGAGAACAATCGGAAGACGTCGAAATGATGAGATGGCGAGAACTGATAATAATGAACGATCGAACGAGAGCAATGTTGATGATATAAGAATCGACGAGAATACAACTGCGAATTCACCAGCTGCATCGCTATCAGGTTATTAATTATTTCCAGCGAAAAATACTTATAATCTCGAACTTTATATATTTGTATCTAGAACGAATTATTTCATTACGAACATATGTCATCTAGATGTACGAATTTCTAAGAATGAGCAAAGTGATGTTTCAACCGATGAATTATTCACCCTTCACTCAAGCTCTGCATCTTCGACAGAAGATGTAGACGTAACAGTTGAAGAAGTATTCTTACATCAAATAGATAATGATACCAATCAAGCTAACGATATTAATCCTGAAAATCTGGTACGTCATGCGACATATGAGAGTCTTTATTAAATGCAAATGTAACAAACAAATGCGAATAATATCAAATATTTTTTTTCTAGAGAGATGAAACACCAATATATGAGGGAGCACGTATTAACCGAGCTGAAAGTGAAGCTCTCATTATGGCATTTATCCTAAATCAATCTCTTTCAGAAAAGGGACTTGAGCAACTTTTGCAGCTATTAAATTGTCACATGCCCATTACGATATATAACTCGAAATTTAAGTTTCTGCAAAACTTTCCCGTGATCCCTGCAAGAAAACACTTCTTCTGTAAAGACTGCGAAGTTAATGTTGACTTTGGGAACAGTAATGAAGTACTATGTACATGTAAGACCAATAATGTTAAGAAAGAATTAATTGCTGATAACAAATATTTCTTAACGCTACCGATAAAAGAAAAATTAAAAGATCTCCTGAATAATCCAGAACTAAATGCTCAGTTGAAAGTGACAAAAAACAACACGAGCGATGTAACGTCAGGACGATTGTATCGTAAACTAGAGGAAAATGGTATCATTAACGGACACGATATTACCCTCCAGTTTAATACGGATGGTGTCAAGGTATTTAAATCCACAAACTCATCGATGTGGCCTTTGTTTGTGTCGATAAACGAGCTTCCCCTTCAAACTCGGCGTGATAACACTATTTTGGCAGGACTTTTTATTGGCAATGGCTCACCAAGGATGGATGTATTTTTAAAACCATTTATAGCCGAGTTAAAGGAATTACACAGTTCGGGTCTCGTTATAAAATCACCGAATGGAAACGACGTAATAGTCCGTGTTCACGCTATAGTTTCTCCTGTCGACTCCGTTGCAAGGTGTAAATTAACATATTCTTCGCAATTCAACGGCGAATATGGGTGTCTGTGGTGTCTAAATACAGGTTATCGCATTCCCAAAGGCAAGGGACACTGTCGAGTTTACATGCCTTTCTTGGGAGTTCCAAGAACGGAAGAGCAAGTAATGAAAGATGCTGAAACTGCGATTGTGACGAAAAAATCAGTTCATGGTATTAAAGGTTTCTCGCCGTTAATAGAAATACCGATTTTCGATATTGTCAAATCTTTTACGCCCGATTATATGCACGCTGGTCTCCTGGGTGTTGTCCCGATGTTTTTCGAATTGCTCTTTAATCCTGCTTATTCTAAAGAACCTTGGTCTTTAAGTAGATCTTTACAGGTACTTTCAAAGAAGCTAGAAAAAATAAAACCTGTTTCAGAAGTAACGAGACTTCCTTCTTCGCTACATACACGCGGTTTGTTCAAAGCCTCCGAATGGGGGTACATCCTATTATACTATTCCATCTTTAGCAAAGTGATGGAAAAGAAATATCTGGAACACTGGTTTTTACTTGTATATGGTTTCCGAAAACTCTTACAAAATAAGATAACGGAATCGGATATATGTAAAGCACAGGATTGCTTGAACAAATTCGTAAAAGGTATAGGACCATTGTACAGCGTTGAGCATTTGTCATTTAATACTCACTTGCTATTGCATATGGCAGACAGCGTACGCGATTGGGGAGCTCTATGGGCTACTTCCACATTTCCGTTCGAACATTGCAACGGAATTTTAACAAGGTATTTTAATGGCACTCGATCGGTTCTTCTCCAAATTTACTTTTCATATGAGCGTACAAACATTTTAACCAAATTGAGTAAACATGTTTTTACAGAAAACTCATGTCAACCAGCTTATCAGTTATTTTATAATCTTCTGGAAAACCGAAAAACTGTTAAAAACGTTCTCCAAAAGGGCGCTTTAACCCTCCTCGGTAGAGGAAATCAAGAGAATGTAAACAATTATGACAGAAATGCAATATAATTAACACTACCCGAATTAGATCATAATAATTTTAATTTATTTAGTTACAACCGCTTCATCTTTCAAGGGACTTTTTATTGCGGCCAGGCCTGCAAAAAAATAATAAGACGAGACAATTCAGTAGTTCAACTGATAGATGATCGATACATGGAGATTAATAGAGTCTTGAACGTAAAAACAAATAACAACGGCAGCTATTTTTTAATGTATGGAAATGAGTTAGTGGTAAGTAATGAGTTCGAAATCGCGGATGAAGCATTAGGCATATCTTCGTCCGATTTTATACAGACGATCAAAAGAGGAGGTATAATGTATTATTTAATCGATAGTATTAAGCAAAAATGTTTGCGAATGACGGTAGATGATATAATGTATGTTACACCATTTGTAAATAGCTTTGAGCAAGACTAATAAATATTTTAGTACATATATGTGTTTTGCTGAATATATATATTGAAAACCTTCCGATATTGTATACATGCATACATATATGTACATATATATTCACCGATATACATATTATTCATGTTTTCAATCAAGCAGAATATATGGAATTTCTTGTGGAAATGCGGAATATTGTATATCTCATATATAGAGTGGCAGCGGCGTGTAAGTGAAATATATATACTATATGTGTGTATTGGATGACAATTTATATGGCCATCAGGTTTAAAATGTGAAAGACAATAAATGCCACATAATATATTGTCTTACGCATGTTTACCATTGACGAATTTCCATTACAATTCACACTGAACAACATTGGCTGAAGGCAGAAAAATGCCATACAAATTTTATCCTTTATGAGTCATTGGCAGTTTCCATTACGCCTGTATGGAAAAGGTTGTCATTCGAATCTTGCCATTGCGTTTCCATTCATCTTATTGCCACTCAAGATTTTCCATTAACTTTTCCATATAATTCGCATTGCAAGTTCCATACACAAGTTTTAACCTTCATAAGCCATTAGCAGTTTCCATTACGCCTGTATGGAAAAAGTTGTCATTCGAATCTTGCCACTGCGTTTCCATTCATTTTATTACCACTCAAGATTTTCCATTAACTTTTCCATATAATTCGCATTGCAACTGTAGGGCAACCATACATTCCCACTGACCGCCATTGAGCACTCAACCCAGTGAGAAACGATACATCGGATCGACGTCGATTCGATATCGATTCTATCAGATCTCATCGATGCGGTTCTGCAGTTTGTTGAACATCGATAGTTTCAAATATTTCGAGGTTATTTCGATGTTATGATAACTTTGCAAACAATCTGTTTTGGTAGCATGTAGCAATATAATATAATACTTTCTTTCAAGATTTTCAATGTTTTTCATGTTTGTCCATTATCAACGATTCGATATCGGTTCGATATCGATTCGACTTATGAGATGAAAAGAACTAAATTGTTTCCTGAATCGAAGAAAACTGAAAATTATTGTGTTTTAAATTATACATTAACCAAGTATGCGGTCTAATATTTATATTTATATATATATTTATATATAATTCATATAAATTTATATAAATTATATATACATATAGGGGAGACCGGGGCCTAACCGTCGCCGGGGTTGAACCGTCAAATCAAATATCTCGGAACCTGTATATTGTGCGAACTCGCTATTAACATTGTAAACGCTGCTTATGGTACCCATGTGACCAACGGAGTTTCGGCAGGTTATCTACCGTGTTATGATTTTTACGAGGGCAAACGTGTTTTCGGAAGGTGAAAGTGAAATTTTCTGCGCGTGGAAATTTTGTAATATCTGCAATAATATTTGCTCTCCAAATCTCAAAGTACGTGATTATAAAGAGTAATGCATGCTGAACACGAATCCAGTGTAGTTTTTTCATTATCGTTGATTTCTAATATTTCGTGGGCGATCAAACCTGAAACTTGTGCTTGGGGCTTATCCGTCAGTAAGCACCCGGGGTTTATCCGTCAGTCTCGTCACTGTGGCGCGCCGGGCGCACGACTTCGGCTCACGGCGATTTCAGGTTAAGTTTCCCTCGAGCGTGATTCTGTCTTCCCTTGCACGTGCGTCAGTTTGTATAGGAGGGAAATGGTACGCACGTATCGTCGCAAAACGGGTGTTTTGGCCGACCGAAAAGATGGCGGACCGTTGTTTTCGAGATCGCTCGCGCTCACGGCACGTCGGCAAGGTACGGCGAGGCACGGCACGGCTCTGAGATCCCGCGATTTCCGCGCGAGAGTTGACATGCTGCGCGCGCGGTAGATCGTCCCGACTCCCGGCCGCGGTAAATCGTCGTTGTTGGTCGTTGTGTTAGTGACAGTCGCGCGTGCGACCGCATCGTCTAGCGTTCGCCGCATCGTCTCGGCGTCATTGTCGCCGCCGTTGTAGTGGTGGTGGTGTCGGTGGTGGTCGTCGTCGTCGTCGTCGTCGTCGTCGTCGTGGTAGTGGTGGTGGTGGTGGTGGTGGTGGTGGTGGTCGTGGCCGTCGTCGTCGTCGTCGTCCTTGCTCCGTACAAAGCGACGTAAATCACAGAATCCCTGGGTCCTGACGGAGCGATTCCGACGACGTGTCGTCGTCGGCGCGTCGAGGAATCGGCGCGAGGACGCCGTCGATTCCCGTCGACAAGGAGCAACTCAAGAAGGCAGTTCTTGCGGTGAAAAAAGATAAAATAAAAAATGCCACACAAACAGAACCGCAGCCTTCGACGAGCAGTGGGCGTAAATCGAAATCAAGGAAGCAGCAGCGGTTGGATTCTGACGAAGATTTGGATAATACGTGCTGCGTGTGCTCAAAGAAGTTGACAATAAACAGAGCATATG
The DNA here is from genome assembly GCF_030848795.1 of Temnothorax nylanderi. Classification (NCBI taxonomy): domain Eukaryota; kingdom Metazoa; phylum Arthropoda; class Insecta; order Hymenoptera; family Formicidae; genus Temnothorax; species Temnothorax nylanderi. Next base: position 229,983 of record NW_027249333.1, on the reverse strand, counting down.
GGAAACAGTGCATTGCGTGCGAGCGTAGGGCACACAACACATGCGTGCGCTTGTCAGGATCTGTATTCACGTGCCTAAAATGTTTTATGGAATAGGTAAAACAATTATTTTTTAATAAATTTTTATATTTTTCTCTTAAAAAACAATTATTAAAATGTATCCTATCATTTTTCAGGATTAGATGTATATATTGAAAATGCAGTGTGACGGATAAACCCCGGGGGGGTGATGGTTAAACTCCGGCATTTTTGAGATTTCAATTTTTCCACCGTTGTCGTTTTTGCTCTATACCGGTTAAACAAAGCGACGTAGATAAAAATTTCCTATATAAATTTTGTAGCTAAAGGTTCACTCTTTACAGTGGTATACCACATTTAACTAAAATTATTTATTTTCTTGTTAAAAATCGGCACCAAAAAAAAACTGACGGTTAGGCCCCGGTCTCCCCTATATATATATATATATATATATATATATATATATATATATAATGTCCATTTTAGAAAAGAATTATATACATTTATATATATATGTTGTTATATATATATATATATATATATATATATATATATATATATATATATATATATAACATATATACAGGGTGTCACTGAATGTTTGGTACTTTTCTCATATTTAGATAGAGCGAGCCAAACTGAGTCGAAAAGTCATGTACCATTTTGCAATTTTCGCAATAGTTGATGAGTTATTAATGATTAAAAATCGCCGTATTAGCCCGGCCCACCGCCAAATCCAAGCGCGCGGCGAGATGCGGCCGCCCCGCGGTCGGCGCGCGGGCAGTTGTTTTCTACAAGCGGCGATGATTACGCACGAGCGGCGAGTAACGCCGGGCCCCCGTCCTGAGCGATGATAGTTTCTCGCCTTTTTTAAATAGAAATAAAATTTTCTAACAACATAGAAAAATTTTTTGTGCGTACGTATGTACATACGTGTGTACATGCATACACACAGGAACATATCAATTGTACTGTTTAAAAAAGCGATTACTCAATTTACTTTTTTTCTTTTAGTAAGTAACGGTTGTCTTTAAGAAAGAATATTTTCTTGATGATAGTCTTAAAATGTACAAATTTTAGAAAGAGTCTTTATCATGTACTCGAAAGAAGAATTTATACTCCTTCAAAGAACATAATAAAATTTTATCAAAGAAAAGTCAAAATAATAAATAAAGTAATATGAGGACCCTCGAGATTAAAATAGGAGAAGTCAAGGCTATGAGGGTCAGACGCAGATCACAGTGCGTAATATCAGAAATAACTGATTTATTCGTCGTTTTGATACATTACATCGATCCGTACGTTTCGGCTCAGTTTTGAGCCATCTTCAGCGGCAGTTACAGAAATTAAGTTACACGTTCTCCGTACCGTATTGTGAGTTTACCGATTCAAAGTATCAGAAACATAGACCAATTGATCCATATCTGTAAATTTGTTCAATTAATGTTGAGATATTAAAAAGATCCCTTAGGAAACTCACCATTCGGTCTGAAAAACGTTAATCTCGAGGGTCCTCATATTACTTTATTTATTATTTTGACTTTTCTTTGATAAAATTTGTTATTATGTTCTTTGAAGGAGTATAAATTCTTCTTTCGAGTACATGATAAAGACTCTTTCTAAAATTTGTACATTTTAAGACTGTCATCAAGAAAATATTCTTTCTTAAAGACAACCGTTACTTACTAAAAGAAAAAAAGTAAAATTGAGTAATCGCTTTTTTAAGCAGTACAATCGATATGTTCCTGTGTGTATGCATGTACACACGTATGTACATACGTACGCACAAAAAATTTTTCTATGTTGTTAGAAAATTTTATTTCTGTTTAAAAAAGGCGAGAAACTATCATCGCTCAGGACGGGGGCCCGGCGTTATGCGCCGCTCGTGCGTCGCGTCGTGTCATCATCGCAGCTTGTAGTAAACAACTGCCCGCGCGCCGACCGCGGGGCGGCCGCATCTCACCGCGCGCTTGGATTTGGCGGTGGGCGGGCCAATACGGCGATTTTTAATCATTAATAACTCATCAACTATCGCGAAAATTGCAAAATGGTACATGACTTTTCGACTCAGTTTGGCTCGCTCTATCTAAATATGAGAAAAGTACCAAACATTCAGTGACACCCTGTATATATATATATATAGGTATACCACATATATATATATATATGTGGTATACCCCTATATATATATATACAGGGTGTCCCATTTTAACTTGGACAGCAAAATATCTCAAAAACTAAGCTCCACATACAAAAATGTTTCAGACAAAAGTTGCATGGTTTCAAGGGGGACATAAGATGGTACCATTGGTTTGACCTTGGATGGTCGTTTAAAGCTCACATAAACGACACCTTGAATTTCTTAAATGGAAACCCCTATTTTTCAATGCATATTCTTGTAGCTAATCTCGAGAGCTTTTCAAAACACTATAATAAAGTATTTTTTCGTTAAGAACTTTTGGAATTATGAGGCTTGAAAGTTCTAGTATTTTGACATAAAATACAAAATATCTTGTAAAACATTAAGTTTTCGGTAATATTACCTTAATACTTTTATGCACAGAATAATGAGACGAATCAATTGGTATGAAAAAAAGACATAGTTGCTTTTAAGAAAAAGTATGCAGATGCGTGTTGCAAATTACATATTTTTTCTTAAAGGAACTGTGCCTTTTTTTCATACCAATTGATTCGTCTCATTATTCTGTGCATAAAAGTATTAAGGTAACATTACCGAAAACTTAATGTTTTACAAGATATTTTGTATTTTATGTCAAAATACTAGAACTTTCAAGCCTCATAATTCCAAAAGTTTTTAATGAAAAAATACTTTATTATAGTGTTTTGAAAAGCTCTCGAGATTAGCTACAAGAATATGCATTGAAAAATAGGGGTTTCCATTTAAGAAATTAAAGGTGTCGTTTACGTGAGCTTTAAACGACCATCCAAGGTCAAACCAATGGTACCATCTTATGTCCCCCTTGAGACCATACAACTTTTGTCTGAAACATTTTTGTATGTGGAGCTTAGTTTTTGAGATATTTTGCTGTCCAAGTTAAAATGGGACACCCTGTATATATAGGGGTATATATATATATATAGGAGTATACCACATTTAACTAAAATTATTTATTTTCTTGTTAAAAATCGGCACCAAAAAAAAACTGACGGTTAGGCCCCGGTCTCCCCTATATACAGGGTGTAACAAAAAGGTCGGGACCCTGGATTATCTCGGAAAGTTGATGTTTTCGGAAGAAATGTTTTATACAAAAGTTGTAGGATACCAAGTTACCCATCATGAGGTGATATTGGTTTGACCTTGAAAGATCTTTGGAAAGTCACATAAACGACACCTTTAATTTCTTAAATGGAAACCCCTATTTTTCAATGCATATTCTTGTAGCTAATCTCGAGAGCTTTTCAAAACACTATAATAAAGTATTTTTTCGTTAAGAACTTTTGGAATTATGAGGCTTGAAAGTTCTAGTATTTTGACATAAATTACAAAATATCTTGTAAAACATTAAGTTTTCGGTAATGTTACCTTAATACTTTTATGCACAGAATAATGAGACGAATCAATTGGTATGAAAAAAGGCACAGTTCCTTTAAGAAAAAATATGTAATTTGCAACACGCATCTGCATACTTTTTCTTAAAAGCAACTATGTCTTTTTTTCATACCAATTGATTCGTCTCATTATTCTGTGCATAAAAGTATTAAGGTAACATTACCGAAAACTTAATGTTTTACAAGATATTTTGTAATTTATGTCAAAATACTAGAACTTTCAAGCCTCATAATTCCAAAAGTTCTTAACGAAAAAATACTTTATTATAGTGTTTTGTAAAGTTCTCGACGTCGGCTACAAGAATTTACAATAAAAAATAGGGGTACCCATTTAAAAAACTCAATGTAACTTTGATGTGACTTTCCAAAGATCTTTCAAGGTCAAACCAATATCACCTCATGATGGGTAACTTGGTATCCTACAACTTTTGTATAAAACATTTCTTCCGAAAACATCAACTTTCCGAGATAATCCAGGGTCCCGACCTTTTTGTTACACCCTGTATATATATATATATATATATATATAACAATAATTTTAGTTAAATGTGGTATACCCCTATATATATATATATATATAACAACATATATATATAAATGTATATAAAATGGACATAATATGATATATATATATCATATAATGTCCATTTTAGAAAAGGATTATATACATTTATATATACGTTGTTATATGAAAAATTTGTTGCCGGGGATTACGTTTTTCAATGAGAAAAACGAGTTATGGTAACGATAAGTTACTTTTTTTAGTGAGAAGAATGAGTTGTTATTATATTATTAATTAATTATAAATTTATTTAAAAAATATTATAAACATTTAAAATATATTATTATAACATATTCTTAAAATATATTGGGACAACTTCGCCGAATAATTAAGAATCATGCATGATGTACGCAATCAAATCGATGTTGAAACGATGTCGAATCGATGTCGATTTGAACTCTTTGACATCAATTTGACATAGTTTCGACATCGATTCGATTACTATTTCCCACTAGTTAGAGACGGAGCACGCGCTCTGAATATGTTTCGAGTGCAATTTCATGTGAGAAGGCATTTTCATGTCGTGAGTATGGTTAATACACACATCAAGACTGTCATTATTCTATTATTCTGTCAATAGGCCTATTTGTAATGAGCCGGCACTGGTTTCTGACATTCACCCGACATTAAGAAAAAATTATATTTGTATATCCGATTTGAAATTTTATTACTTTTTTTAAACTGAATTTGTTTCTTAAGAATTTTTGAAAAATTATATATTTGTGCTGGTTATGACACATGTAGACTATATATAACACTTACATCAAATTAAGAAGTAGTCTACCACGTAAGACGGTTGGTTCACGATCCAGAGGTCCCGAGTTCGAATCCCATTAAGGTAGGTGTGTTTTTCAAGTACGAGAAAATATTTATAATCATAGGTTGCATCTTAAGAAACAAAGGCCGTAGCCGGATAAGAAGGGTCAATGTGCCCCCACACGGATCATGCTCATTTTTTTTTGCTTTGATTGCTGTCAGTGTCACTTACAATTTAGTCAAATATTAGCCCTTAATATTGAACCGTTTTGCTGTAAAAAATAAAAATAAAAATTTCGAAAATAATTCATATCTTTTGATCGGCTTAACCGATTTTGATGAAATTTTAATATGTTGTAGATATCATTGAGACACATTTGTGGAAAATTCGGGAAAGGTTTCTGATGACAGAAACATTGATAAAAAAAATAAATAAATGTTCTTGATTTTTTTTAGTCTCGATATCTTTCTTGTACAATTACGAAAAAATTTTTCTAGAATCTTGGAGTAGTTTCCTATCGGACATAATTTTTTGGAAGCGATAAAATGGGTAGGCGGTACTTTTAAAAAATAAAATTTTTTTATTTATTTTTTTTAAATATGATATGCTTTTGGTACGATCGCCATATATTTTATGTAGAATTTTGGGATAGTATTCTACAACAAGTAATTTTTTCGAACCAATAAAATAGGTAGGCGGAAGTTAAAAAAAAAAATATTGTTTTTTATTTTTCTAAATTATGATATGCTCTTCGTACCATTGCCATATTTTTTTTGTTAACTTTTGAGACGGTATTCTATAACAAGTAATTTTTTCGAACCAATAAAATAGGTAGAAGGTACTTTAAAAAACAAAATATTTTTTTTCAAAATTATTATAGTTTTTTGGTACCATCGCCATATTTTTGTTTAGAATTTGGAATGGAATCCTACAACAAGTAATTTTCCGGAATCAATTAAATAAATAGATGCAGGTACTAAAAAAATAATAAAATAAAGTAAAATGAAATAATTATGAAAGGATAAACTATAATCGTATTAAATCAAATGTTTATTAATGAAGTACACATACACATTCGTTCACATAATCACTCTCATACTATTATTTACACTATTTATAGTTATATTTATATGGATGGACTAATCTTCAGCATTATCTTCATTGATAATAGGCGTGATGCCGTCTGTTTTAAATATATTTAAATATAAAAAAATATTTAAATATATTTAAAACAGACGGCATCACGCTTACTATCAATGAAGATAGTGATGAAGATTAGTCCATCCATATGACTATAAATAGTGTAAATAATAGTATGAGAGTGATTATGTGAACGAATGTGTATGTGTACGTCATTATTTTTAGTGTATGTGTACGTGTATGTGTATGTGTACTTCATTAAAATAAACATTTGATTTAATACGATTATAGTTTATCCTTTCATAATTATTTCAATTTACTTTATTTTATTATTTTTTTAGTACCTGCATCTATTTATTTAATCGATTCCGGAAAATTACTTGTTGTAGGATTCCATTCCAAGATTCTAAACAAAAATATGGCTATGGTACGAAAAAACTATGATAATTTTGAAAAAAAATATTTTGTTTTTTAAAGTACCTTCTACCCATTTTATTAGTTCGAAAAAATTACTTGTTATAAAATACCGTCTCAAAAGTTTACAAAAAAATATGGCAATGGTACGAAGAGCATATCATAATTTAGAAAATAAAAAACAATATTTTATTTTTTTTAACTTCCGCCTATTTTATTGGTTCGAAAAAATTACTTGTTGTAGAATACTATTCCAAAATTCTACATAAAATATATGGCGATCGTACCAAAAGCATATCATATTTAAAAAAAATAAATAAGAATATTTTATTTTTTAAAAGTACCGCCTACCCATTTTATCGCTTCCAAAAAATTATGTCCGATAGGAAACTACTCCAAGATTCTAGAAAAATTTTTTCGTAATTGTACAAGAAAGATATCGGACTAAAAAAAATCAAGAACATTTATTTATTTTTTTTTATCATTGTTTCTGTCATCAAAAACCTTTCCCGAATTTTCCACAAATGTGTCTCAATGATATCTACAACATATTAAAATTTTATCAAAATCGGTTAAGCCGATCAAAAGATATGAATTATTTTCGAAATTTTTACTTTTATTTTTTACAGCAAAACGGTTCAATATTAAGGGCTAATATTTGACTAAATTGTAAGTGACACTGATAGCAATCAAAGCAAAAAAAATGAGCATGATCCGTGTGGGGGCACATTGACCCTTCTTATCCGGCTACGGCCTTTAGTTAAAAAGTAGTAATAAAATTTCAAAATAAATATAATTTTTTTTTATGTCGGGTAAATTTCCTCATTAGAGTTCAAATTGACATCAATTCGACATTGTTTCGACATTGATTCGATTGCTATATTTTTCATAAATATCAAATAATTCTTCAAACAAAGAGGTTGGAATCCCTCCGTTTGCAGACTCTATTATGACAACAAAAAACGTTATAAAAGCGCTCTAGTCGCTCTAGTTATCATACGAAATATATCGATTTTTCAAAGATTTCGATGTCGATGAATGCTCGAAACTGTGACCACCTGAATATCGAAATTGATGTGAAGATCGATTTTATGTTGATATCGAGATTTCGATATCTAATCGACGTCGATCCGATGTATCGTTTCTCACTGGGAAGGGCACATTTTGATAAGGGCGGGCCTTTATGCTACGCTTATGCTAAGCTATGCATTTCGTATGCCATGGCTCTAATGCTAGCCACACACACTTTTCATAAAACGTTAACACGTTAACAGGTTTTGACCAATCGCGTATATCCGTCCCCTTCGTCTTGCCCAGTATCTCTGATTGTAATATTGTCAGTTACCTCATGTTCATACTTGTTTTTTCCAAGACAACTTGTTTCAGAGTCAAGGATAAAAAACTATTTTTATTTAATTGTTAATTTTCTGAAAAATTAAAAAATATTTTTTTTAATTACTAATTTTTTGGAAAATTAAAAAATATTTGTTTTTTATTATTGTTTTTTAGAAAATTAGAAATTATTTTTATTCAATTATTTATTTTTGAAAAATTAGTTATAATTCTCGATTTATTATTAAATTTCCTAAGAATTAAAAAATAATGTTAAACATTAATAATTTTTGTAGAAATAATCTTTTTTTGAAATTATTTACAAATTGTTAGGTAAATAAAAATAAGTTTAAAAAAATTTTTATTTTTTTTGGCACTTAATATTGTATTTTGGCTTATTAATAATTGCTTTGACATTTAAAAAATAAATAAAAAAATATTTTTTTTGCCGATCACTGAACCGGAGTTACGCCCGGAAACCATAATTCGCCAACAAAGGCTTATATAACCTTTGGTTTAAGAATGAAGAAGGAATAAACTATTTACAAGTTCTAAAAGACAATAAAGTAGACATAGCTAATATGTCCAGTATTTTGAACGGAGCAGGAGCTAATGCTAAAACAGCTTTTGAAGGCTTATATAACCTTTGGTTTAAGAATGAAGAAGGAATAAACTATTTACAAGTTCTAAAAGACAATAAAGTAGACATAGCTAATATGTCCAGTATTTTGAACGGAACAGGAGCTAAGACTAAAGATACTTTTCTAGAATTCTATAATCTTGGCTTAGTAAGAGAAAACTTGTAGATCATTTCTATAGAGCAGAATTTAGATCACATAATTTATCTGGTATAAGTGAGGCAGGAGTTAATTTTAGGCAGGCTTTTCTGGAATTGCATAATATCCTTTTTGATGAGAAAAAAGAAAAAAACAGCTTTTAATTGACTTTCTTCAGGAATGTTTTGAACCAAAGAACTTATCCAATGCGTTATGCTGTTCTGGAACTCGTGCTGCTTCTCTTTTAAAAAAATTCCACGAATCTTGTTTTAAAGGAAACGAAAAAACGGACTGCTTAAATGACTTCCTTGAAAAAGGTTTTAAACCGGCTAATTTATGTAATATATTGAGTGGAAGAGCACATTGCTTAGATCAACTTCATGATTTTTGTTTTGGTGATAAGACAAAAAAGCAATTGGATCATTTATTAGATGAAAAAAAAGTGGTTTTTCTATTAGTCGGTTATGTAGCATATTACATGGAGCAGGAGCTAAAATTTATTCTGCTTTAAAAGATTTTCATGATCTCTGTTTCGATAACACAGGAACCCAACAAAAATATTTAAGTGATTTCTATAAAAAAAAGGTTTTTCTCAGAATCATTTAACCATGGTGGAAGTATACAAGGTGAAGCAATCCAGTGGATGCGCAGTCGTTCAAAAGTAGAGGGAAGCAGTTAACCAATCAGAAGTGCCCCAATCACACAGAATTCAATATGGCAGATACAGATTGTGATTATAAGCAGTGAATGATAGTGATAGATGAATAGTACATTGCGCAAATTCAAAATGCCAAGCTACTTTGTCAAAAATTGCAAAAAATCAGACGAATGTCCTTTTTATGAAAAAAGTAAAATTTTACTTATTTCCTAAGGATCCTGAGTTAAGAATAAAGTGATTGGAGCCTTGCCAGAAAGATAAAGATTGTAAGATGAAATGTGGTATGTAATGAAATTACAGTTTTAATCTGTACTATATCTCGTTACGTAAATGTTGTAATGCTATATTTTTGATATAAATTACTTTTAGAAAGAGTATGTGAAGTACATTTTTCATCGGATTGTTTTAAGGAACAAATGACGAAAGGAATTGTGCGAAAACTAAAACGTAAACTGAAGGCAGGATCTGTACCAACAGAATTGCTTCAGTTGCCGAAAGAAAGGCAGAAAAGAATGTATACAAATGAAACCAATAACACTGACAATACAGGACCTCCAGAGAAATCAGTTCGGTAAGAATGAAAAATCTCTCAGGGCGGAGTCCGATCTGATAAGCTCCCATCCATAATGTATCCAAAAAATAAGTGAACATTATAGATATAATACATTTATAGATATAGATATATAATATTCTTTTATTTTATAGATGCATTACAGATTCTAGGTTTAAATGGAATATCCTTATACATCTTGGTATGACTTTAAAGAAAATTAAGTTATTTCTACTTTTTGTGACGTGACATTGTCGCGTCCACCGCCCAGACGGTAGCTCGGCCGAGGGAAAGGTCGGGGATGGCGCCTCGACACGAGTAGGGGAGGGTCAATCGCGCTAATTATATTTTAAGTTAGATTTCATAGGAACAATAGGTGGTGCCGTAGCGTGGGATCGACGATGAAGGAGAGATGTAACGACTAATGTCGCAGCGAGGGACGGATGAGCACATGGGGAACGCTAGACGGAGTGGTTGGCCGACGGGCGAGCCACCAGGGCCCACCACCGAGGAAGCGCATTGGAATGTCTCGCACGGCACGATCCTGACCCCGCCGCAGCACAACCGAGGGTCCACCACCGCGACTGCAGCGCGGGTGGACGACCCAGACATTTCCTCCGACGGTACCGAGAGGCCGAGCGGCACAGCCATGGCCTGTATGCCTATTCTCTAACTTTCTAACGACGATGTCGCTATCGTTATGTAGCGACGATTGTCGCTTGCGCAGACGACACTGTAACGATAAAGCTATTCTGTAACTTAGGCTAACGATACCGTATCGATACAAAATGCGGTACCGACGTCGTTACCGAAACGAGTATACTCGGATTCATATAACTCTATCGCTGTAGTATCCAGCCAATAAAATCTCGTCTTTGAAACATCCTTTCTAATGAGTTTAAGAACGTTAAAATAAGTTGAGGTTAAATAACAAAGGTGCTCGATTTGACTTTCGCGTTTCTACGAATTTCTCTAAGGTGCTATGCTCAACAGTAATTTCTTACCTCAAAATTTAAAATTAAAGTTTATTTCATAGTTAAACTTTACTACATATTCCAAATATTAATACTTTCTTTATATTCGTAGAAAATACAATACAGAACGGGACAAGCAGAAAACGTAAAATATGTTACATCACTATAATTAAAGAAAAAATAATAATAATTTATGTGTATGTTTCCTATTTAAGTTTAAATTGTTATATATATATATATATATATATATATATATATATTTATTTACAGGTAGGAATGAAAGAGAATATAATATAGATTATAATGTTACCGAACAAAATGTAGTAGATAATCCATGTATGTCACAAGGTATTATATTAGCTTAAAATTAAATTCAAAAATAATCTTTCGCCAGTGATGAAATAATATAAACTTTTTATTAGTCGGCCTGACTGGCAATAATTTAATAATTATAACGACGTTTCGACCTCTATTTTGGGTCCTTATCAAGTTAATGCTGAAACAACGTAAATTGCCGGTAATATAAAATAGAAACAAAGCGGATTACAAATTCAACTTACATGGATCAATGTGCGTCAAAATTAAAGTTAAAGTAAATAAAAGTTAAAGTAAATAAAATTAAAATTAAAGTTTGTCATAGTTAAACTTGACTACATATTCCAAACATTAATACTTTCTTTATGTTTTCAAAAAATGCAACACAGAACAGGCCAAGTGAGCGTAAAAAACGTAAATATGTTACAACACTATAATTAAAGAAAAAGAAATAATAAATTATGTGTGTTTTCTATTTAAATCATATCTGGATCGACTATCTGAAAAAATATTTGAATTATCTAATAATATAATATTACAGAGATAGTAATACATACATACGTGTGTGCGTGTGCGTGTGCGTGTGCGTGTGCGTGTGCGTGTGCGTGTGCGTGTGCGTGTGCGTGTGCGTGTGCGTGTGCGTGTGCGTGTGCGTGTGCGTGTGCGTGTGCGTGTGCGTGTGCGTGTGCGTGTGCGTGTGCGTGTGCGTGTGCGTGTGCGTGTGCGTGTGCGTGTGTGTGTGTGTGTGTGTGTGTGTTTAATATTATGTATATTGTTTATATAGTTTGCATAACTCTAAATTAATAAATGAGACAAGTATAAAACTTTTGATGATTATTATATTTACTGCTTGAACATTCAAGGAATGATTGCCATGATGATTGACATATGATTCCTCATGAATATGCGGCGCAAGAATATTTATGTATGTACAATCGATGGTTCCAATAGCTCCAGGAAATGGCTGTGCAGCTTGTGCAAATTTATTCTGTACTGCAGCTTTTTCCTGTGCCGTCATAGGAAATTTTATCCATTGGCGTAATAAACGTATATTTATCAATCGTGCGTATCACTTTGCGTATACAACGGCTAGCAGTTGGCTGACTTACTAACTTATTCACATTGGTCTTCAGCTGGTCTTTGATAACTGCCGTGAGCAAAGAAACCAATAGCTACTAACACTTGGAGTTCTGGAGACAAGCCAGTTATACGTTGTTTTTATAAATCTTGTCTCAAAGCATTAACAATTTGCATGACTAAATCTTGAGGAAGTCTAAATTGTGCAATAAATTCATGTCGAGGAAGTTGAAATGGATTTTGAACATCGCGCATCAATCTTCTTTCTACTTTTCTTTCAAGTCTCCTAACTCTTTCTTGTAAGAGTAATACATTCCATGCTAAATATACTTCAGCCATTGTACCTTCAAAATATAGACACAAAAAGATTAATTTATCAAAATTTAAAATTAACAAAATTTTTATTAAAAACATATATGATTTATACTGCATGTAAAGATTATAAGTAAAATATAACCTAAAATTATTTTTTATTTGATTAATTTTAGATATTAAGACATTTGTAATACATATTATTTTCATACTTAATTTTGCTGTAATATTATTTCTTGCGAGCTTTCTTTAATGATATATTTTTATTATATAAAAAATACACTGTATTTACTCGTACACTTTCTATACACTTTACTCGGAGCCACTCAAAGTTATTGGTCGCTATGTCTAGTTATGTTGTCGCTATTGCTTATCGAGGGGTACGAGACCCCTCGATAATCTAACGACAAAGTTCAATATTTTATCGACAACTTTAACGACATTTATCGTTACACTGTATTACGGAATACCACTTTTCGTTATAGTGTCGTTAAGTCTGCATATCGATATCCCTAGCTAGTAAAATTGTCGTTAAGAAGTTACAGAATAGGCATACTGGCCAGCCGGGCTGGAAACGGCGATGGGCTCGCAGATATGACACCCCATTTGAATGGGCCGCGGAAAATGACGGACATCGTGAGCGGCGCCGCAAGTCAGGGCGGCACGCACGACCAATCGGTGGGGCGGAAAACTGCGAGCTTGGGGCCCGTGCGCGGGGGCCCAGCGTGGTCCCGCCGGACCGGCCACTCTTCACTGTCGAACCAGCCGCAGCCGAGGTGACATCCCCTGTAAAGTGCCCCGACGCCGCCGAGCAGCAGCGAGCAGCAAATTGTAAGATCTCCACTCCGGTACTGCCGCGATATTAAGGGCTCGATCTCAGCCACGGCCCCGTACGGTTGAATGCAAGTATCGATTAGATTACCGTGTAGATCGATCCGATTAACCTCTACGCGTGGCGACCGGCTCCCGTTTCCGCGGATGCCGATTAGACTTGTGTCCGAATACACGGTGTCCAAACAAACCGTGTCCAAATGAACCGTGTCCAAATGAACCGTGTCCAAATGAACCGTGTCCAAATGAACCGTGTCCAAATGAACCGTGTCCAAATGAACCGTGTCCAAATGAACCGTGTCCAAATGAACCGTGTCCAAATGAACCGTGTTCAAATGAACCGTGTCCAAATAAACCGTGTCCAAATGAACCGTGTCCAAATGAACCGTGTCCAAATGAACCGTGTCCAAATGAACCGTGTCCAAATGAACCGTGTCCAAATGAACCGTGTCCAAATGAACCGTGTCCAAATAAACGGTGTCCAATTGATCGTGTCCAAATGACCGTGATTAAATGAACGGTGTCCAAATAAACCGTGTCCAAATGAACGGTGTCCAAATGAACCGTGGCCAAATAAACGGTGTCCGATTGATCGTGTTCAAATGACCGTGTCCAAATGTACCGTGTCCAAGTGCATCTCTCCCAAAAGATTATATAGTCACTGGCAAAACTGGCAAAGAATTGAGTAAGAGCTGAATAAAAAATTATATTAAATATTCAATATCAAAGGAAAAAGTAACAAGCGTAAGAAACCAATAAAAGTTAACAATAAAAATACACTTACATGTTCACAAAACAACAGCGTACAACACACAGTTCTTTACACTTCAAACTTACGATCTGAAATGCTTGCTTTCCGGAATTATGACACGAGCAAATAATATTCAAATGCGTGAATTTGGTTGTTGATTTTGTTGTGCCGTAACCGGGATAGTATATTATTGTAGCGGTTAATGTGACGCACGTGTTCGTTCAAATTATGATTTGCGACTGCCCGCCCGATCTTACAATTTGTCGGAGTCGACATTCCGTGTTGCTAGTCTAGGACTCTCGAAATAGCGTTAACCTCTCGCTGTCAGTGCCTTGCGCTGGCCTTTGCATCAGCGCTTTCGGTCATCCCGGAGTTGAAATGGAAATGTTTAAGCGTACGGCGCAACTGAACAGAAATAACGCAACACCTACCTACAGCGCGACGCCTATACCACATATCATCTCGTCTTGCCAAAAATCGAATAATGGTATCATAATAAAAATACACATGGATGTATTTGGCATTTGACGCTCTTAAATTTGCGTTGGAAAAATTGTTATATTTGGCAAAAATAATAGGTGGGGGTGGGGTTAAATTAAAAAATGTGACAAATTTGAAAAATCTGATTACGCCATTGTAAAGAGCACAAAAAGCCATAAACATTTCGTACAAATTTTTTGTCGTTACGCCTTATATTTTCGAAGATATTCGCAAAAAACTATAAAATCCGTTATTTTTGAGGGGTTGTTTCAACCCCTAAACGTCGAGATACGCAGCAAAAAAAAATACGTGTCTAATATTTTTTGATGCTCAACAACATATCCAAAGCGCATCCAAATCGGGTAGGTTCCAAATCGGGTTTTTTCAACCAATAAACGTCGATACGTCGCAAAAAAAAATACGTGTCTAATGTTTTTTGATGCTCAACAACATATCCAAAGCGCATCCAAATCGGGTAGGGACACTTCCGACCGTTCCCTTGTTAGTCGGTAAAAATCCCGTTGCCTATAGAAGATTGACATTTCGCAGAAAATGGCTGGGCGATATAATTTGAGACCCTGTTTAAAGATAAAGAAGAATAAGAACAGAAATTGTGTATTCGTCGACATTAGATTCAGATATAGATCGAAAAGCAAGCGAGTATAGATGGCGACCATGCTAGCGAGCGCTACCAATTCAAATCTGATGCTTCACTGCGCGCGCGGCGCAGACCGCGTGGCAGCCCGGGCAACGCGGCCGGTAGAAAATGTATCAATGCGCATGCGGGAGCGGGCGTGTCCGTTCGTGCAGCGCAGCGAGCGATCATTCTCGTTTCGTACGTCCTCCGCGACGGATCGTGTGTTGAGTTAGCTATTGCGTCATAAAGAGTTACCGTTTCACTTGGTAAATTGCGTATAATTACGACTTATAGATTGAAGTATCAATATCTATACGACGAGGACGGTACGCCTTTAAAAGGCTGTATTACATTCAATATCGAGAATTCACCATTCTACCGAACGAGGAACAGAAAGAGAGAGAAAGAGACGGTAAACGACGACGCAGATTCCACTGGAAATTTCTGGAAAGCTCTGGCGAGATTGGTAACACGACCAATATTTCCATTCGAGAGAAGGCCCTTTCTCACTTGATCGAGGCCGTAAATCATGAGACTGTATTCACTGTCGTCGACAGTACTCAGGTAACGAGTCAATTTATTTTCTTTAACCAATGATCGTTCATGAGAGTGCGTTAGATTTCGATCTAGTGCTGAATCGACCGCATGGTCATATCACGTTTCCGATCATTGGTTCCAGATAATACGAGAGCACGACGAGAGAATCATTCATTTCTTGCAAAGACGACGAGATAAATCTTCTGGATCCATTAGACTTTGTTGAAAATACTGAGCTCAGTAATTATAATTCTAAACTATTTCTTTGGTAAAATGGCGATCGTCGATAAAGTTCCTTTAATATTCTATTTGATTTATTAAATGTAATAATAATACTTTCATTAACAACGTTATATTAATCCTTACATACTTGAGTGTAATCAAATCAATCTTTCTTTGTGTAAACAAGCGTTTCATTAATTGTTTAACACGAGTCGAGTACAAATCTGTCTTTTGCGTTTCTTTAATATTCTTACGAGCGTTTTCTTTATAACGCCGATAAGAGATAAGTTCATATAAATTCGTGCTAGCGTTTCATTAGCGATTACTTTAAGGTAAAATTAAGATATAATGATTTTGAGCGATATTTACTTATTTAAAGAACGGACTTAACGTGTCAGTGTTAATGAATAATGCTATACATTGCATATATTCTATTGTTCATTAAGATTGAGAAATAATAGTTATCATATTATTGTCTCTTGGTTATTGATCGATCAACGAGTTTTGGAAACTGAGTAGTGTTGTTTTCTAAAAGATTATATATCAGAGACCAATTGAGTTGGCACATTAAGTCTATTCGTCTTATTTCTTATATTATTTCTGTGTTCTTAATATATATTGTGTTTATTATCCATGTTTGACAATTAAGATCCTTTTCTGGATAAAAGTAAAACTATTAGCTTCCTGGAAATCAGCAGGATATCAGATTCAGATAATTCGAGATACGTATCATCTTCAATTCAGTTTTATACAACACGAAAATCATTCTCTTGAAACAAATGTTACAAATAGACAGATACGTAACAAAATATCACGGAAGGGATCTTTACAATTAATTACTTTTTCTTTGCATTATATAACAAAAAGCTTATGTTATTGTATTCTATTTATTTGAACGATATATGTTCTTTCATTGGTATATATTTCTTTGCGAATACACAGTCTCTGAACAGTCCACTATTTAGTTTCGAGTTAGTTCCCTCATCAAATCATTAGACCTGGCTTTTGCGCGAGCTGGTGCGTAAACAAACCCATATCATATTTTTTACTATTTTGTATCAAATAAAAATAAAATAATACTTAAAATACAATTTTTTATGGTTTTTTTCATCGACTTTTTTCATATTTCAACTTTGCGACTTTCTTCATTTTTATAGTCCCAAATAAATATACTTTTTGAACAGAACATAGCGATGACAATTTTTTTCCAATAGTCTAATGTGTCCTCTTTAAAACCCCGTTTGTATTTTGAAATTCGGTTGATTACAAAAAAAGATACAAATTTTTGTTTAAAAAGAGGTTTTTGCTGATTTTCTGCATTTTTCGGTCTTTAAATCGATTTTTCACTAACTAAACTTGAGTAAAATTAAATTTATCGCATACCATTCTCTTCTTTATTAAAAAACAAAGAAATTCATGTACTATTAAGGCCCTTTATCTTTGTAGGACCGGTTTTACAATAAAAAAAAAAGCGTCGATATTGACCCCAGTAATGAGTTAAAAGGTAAAAAAAAATGGCGTGTGAGTTCTAGGGTTAATGTCTCTCTCTAATGTCTGTTTGTTTATATAATTAGACACGTAACGACATTATAACTTAGCGGAACAAAAGGTTTTCCGACCTTTTTGGTTTAGCAACAAATGAGCAACATATTATTTAAATAAAATATTATTTAGAATTGATTCTGCTCACTTTGTTCCGCTAACTTATAAGACGTATCGTAATAAAATAGTTATAGCGTAAAGATAAAATTTTATAAATATACAGAAATATATCTAAAAATTAAATCTCTTGCAGCACAGACATTATGTCCAATATGCATGCAACAGTGGACCAGCTCGGGTCCACACCGGTTGTGTTCTCTACAATGTGGACAGTTATATGGGCTAAGTTGCATTCTGACATAGCTATACGACCTTAGGACTTGCCCACATTGCAGAATAAGAACGACAGTATCCAACATAAGAGAATTACACGCAAAAAAACTGCCAGCATATGATCATACTGAATACGAGGATCTGAAGAGTCGTTTCTATACTCTGACAGCTCAAAAAAATCATTTATTAACGGTAATAAAGCAATCAAATAATCGTATAAAATTATACGAACAACAAACGACTTGTATGAAGATCCAGACTGCAGAGTTTGTTAGAGATACGGAAAGGTATCGGTAACATTGAGAGATGGCTACAGCCATCTATTGCATTAATAAGTTACTCGTGCGGTTCCATAAATAAATGCTAGATGGCAGTGCGTTACCGCCTAGTAACTGTTTGCAAGCGTATGCGCTAGTAACGTTGCCAGTGTTGCCAAGTCAGTAGAATTTCCACTAGATCTAGTAGAATTGGATATGCATCTAGTAGGTAAAAATTGCATCTGATGGTTAGTAGATTTTTTAGTAATAATAATTTATTTTTAGTAGATTTTCTAGTAGAATCGTACAGCCTCCAAGGTCGGCAAATGCGGTTGCGCCGCCGTCCATTTACCGACCTGCCCCCGTCAAAACGAGATAATGCCCATATCACACTAGCGATTGGGCGATTGCGTTTACGTCTTTTGACCAATCAGAACGGAAATCGTGAATTGCAATCGCCAGCAGCTACTTTCTGATTGGTCTACTTATTGATTTACATAAGATGCTCATTGGTCCAGCGGTCAGCGGTCTTATGCTACGCTTATGCTAAGCTATGCATTTTGTGTGCGATGGCCTATAGAGGGAATATTCAAAACAAAAGAGGAGCTGAGTGGCTTCTTTTTTGTGTGAGTATCCCCTCACCTCTCTATCTCCGTTTTAAGGCCGCGCCTCGCTCTCCCGCTTCGCCCGCTCGGCGTTTAAAAGGTGTAGTATTTGTGATTTACGTTGGCGGTATTAGGTTTTGCAACGGTTTTGCTGTTTTAGGCCCGATTTATGACAGAAATGTCAGACTCGAAGCACAGAATACAATTTAGTTTTGCTAACAATAAGATAAAAGAGGGAAGCAAATGTAAGATTCCAGTGCGTACTAAACTCTGTATTAATTGTATCGTCGTCAATCTGACTGTCCTTCATCTTAGAAAAAAACGAAGATTCGAGTAAGTAAGTTAAAGTTATACGATGTTGATGCAATCGGGCGCTTATAAGTTAGGCATAAGAAATAAGTTGTATTAGCTGACGTTCTAACAGTAAATTCTTTGACAGGTTAAAGGATAAAATGCCTCCTAAACAATACGAACAAAAGTTTCGTCGTGCGTGGCTTAAAGATCCGCTTCTTAAAGATTGGCTCATTGCTGTGAAAAGTACTACAGGAACGGTTGGAAAATGCACAATGTGCAATCACATTGTATCAAATTGATATGCAAATTTGAAAAATCACCGAAGTTCAAAAAAACACAAGAAAAATAAATTGTTAATAATAGGTCCAAACCCTCAGCCAAAAATACCGTTCCAAAAGGATGCAGATTTGTTTTTGTCAAAACAGACGGAAGCTACATTTAGTCTGTTCATAGCGCAGCATACTTCCATCAACATCTGTGACCATTTAATTAATGCCTGCAAAAAATGTTTTCAAGGTAAAGCTGCAGAAAATCTACATATGCGTAGAACTAAATGTTTGGGGATCATAAAAAATATTATTGCACCGTTCTTTTTTGAAGACTTAAAAGATGACGTGGGTGATTCTAAATTCAGTCTCATAATTGATGAATCTACTGATTTAACAGTTAATAAATATTTGGGAATTATAGTCATTTACTTTAGTACTAAACATAACAAGTTTGTAATTACATATCTTGATATAGTTCCTGTTGAAAACTGCAATGCAGAAGGTTTAATTAATGCCATAAAAGAAGCTTTGACAAAATATAATTTTAATATTAAGAATTTAATAGGAATTGACACGGACAATGCATCCGTCATGGTAGGAACAAACAACGGTCTTTATGCAAAATTAAAACAAGAGGTTCCCAATTTAATTTTGATTCGCTGTGTTTGTCACTCCTTACAATTAGCAGTGTCGCATTCAGCAAAAGAATGTCTACCAAGGAATATTGAATTTCTAATTCATGAAACATACAATTTGTTTAATAAATCATCCTTAAGGCAGGATAATTACAGAAAAATTTATAACTTACTGAACGAAGGTCATGATCCGTTAAAAATTGTGCAATCTTGTCAGACTCGTTGGTTATCTATTGAATCAGCTGTTAATAGGATATATGAACAATGGCTAGAATTAAAAACACACTTTGAGATAGTTAGATTAAACGACAAATGTTACACTGCCCAATTATTATATGAAATGTATAATGATGACATAAATTTTGCATATTTGTCATTTTTAAAGCCAATTTTAAGTGAAGTTCAAAGAGTTAATAAATTGTTTGAAACTAACGATGTAAACCCTACCAAACTTTTAAAAGATTTGTTGTTTTTAATAGAATCATTAGTAAGAAAAGTCACAATACCAGGTACACGAATTGATATTTTCAAAACGAGTTTAACAGATTTTATTGATAGAAAGTGTTACTTGGGTTATATGTTCGAAAAAACTTTAAGAGAAATTAAAGAAAAAAAAGCAACAAGCACAGTAACAACTGTGCCGCAATCAACACGTAGAACTACGTCTATTAGAATAGAACATATATGGAAGAGGCATTCAACATCAAGTCTATGTCCGACATCGTGCAAGAAAGAAACGTTAATTGTGCGAGATTCATCCATTCATTTATTCATTTATTTATTTATTAAATTGCAAAAACATTTAACTTACATCGAGAGCTTTCAAAAACTATATAATAAAGTATATTTTTCTTTAATACTTTTTAAGAAGGTTTAAAAAATCGGTATCGAAAAATTAACCCCAAAAACATTTAGCTTTCATCAAAAGCTTTTCAAAACTATATAATAAAGTATATTTTTCTTTAATACTTTTCGAGAATTAATTCAAAGCTTTCCAATATTAGATTCACCCATTAATTCATTCATTTATTTATTTATTAAATCCATTCATCCATTCATCCATTCACCCATTCATCCATTTACCCATTCATCCATTTACCCATTCATCCATTCATCCATTCATCCATTTATTTATTCATTTATTTATTTATTAAATCCATTCACCCATTCATCCATTCATTCATTTATTTATTAAATCCATTCATCCATTCACCCATTCATCCATTCATCCATTCATCCATTCATTTATTCATTCATTCATTCATCCATTCATCCATTCATCCATTCATCCATTTATCCATTTATCCATTCATCCATTCATCCATTCATTCATTTATTTATTAAATCCATTCATCCATTCACCCATTCATCCATTCACCCATTCATTTATTTATTAAATCAATTCATCCATTCACCCATTCATCCATTAATCCATTCATTCATTTATTTATTAAATCCATTCATCCATTCACCCATTCATCCATTCATCCATTCATTCATTTATTTATTAAATCCATTCATCCATTCACCCATTCATCCATTCACCCATTCATCCATTCATCCATTCATTCATCCATTCATTCATTCATCCATTCATCCATTAATCCATTTATCCATTCATCCATTCATCCATTTATCCATTCATCCATTCATCCATTCATCCATTCATCCATTCATCCATTCATCCATTCATCCATTCATCCATTCATCCATTCATCCATTCATTTATTCATTCATTCATTCATCCATTCATCCATTCATCCATTTATCCATTCATCCATTTATCCATTCATCCATTCATTCATTTATTTATTAAATCCATTCATCTATTCACCCATTCATCCATTCACCCATTCATCCATTCATTCATTCATCCATTCATTTATTCATTCATTCATTCATTTATTTATTTATTTATTTATTAAATCCATTCACCCATTCATCCATTCATCCATTCACCCATTTATTAATTCATTTATTTATTTATTTATTAAATCCATTCATCCATTAATCCATTCATTCATTTATTTATTAAATCCATTCATCCATTCACCCATTCATCCATTCATCCATTCATTCATTTATTTATTAAATCCATTCATCCATTCACCCATTCATCCATTCACCCATTCATCCATTCATCCATTCATTCATCCATTCATTCATTCATCCATTCATCCATTAATCCATTCATCCATTCATCCATTTATCCATTCATCCATTCATCCATTCATCCATTCATCCATTCATCCATTCATCCATTCATCCATTCATCCATTCATCCATTCATCCATTCATCCATTCATCCATTCATCCATTCATTTATTCATTCATTCATTCATCCATTCATCCATTCATCCATTTATCCATTCATCCATTTATCCATTCATCCATTCATTCATTTATTTATTAAATCCATTCATCTATTCACCCATTCATCCATTCACCCATTCATCCATTCATTCATTCATCCATTCACCCATTCATCCATTCATTCATTTATTTATTAAATCCATTCATCCATTCACCCATTCATCCATTCATCCATTCATCCATTCATTTATTCATTCATTCATTCATCCATTCATCCATTCATCCATTCATCCATTTATCCATTCATCCATTTATCCATTCATCCATTCATTCATTTATTTATTAAATCCATTCATCTATTCACCCATTCATCCATTCACCCATTCATCCATTCATTCATTCATCCATTCATTTATTCATTCATTCATTCATTTATTTATTTATTTATTTATTAAATCCATTCATCCATTCACCCATTCATCCATTCATCCATTCATTCATTTATTTATTAAATCCATTCATCCATTCACCCATTCATCCATTCACCCATTCATCCATTCATCCATTCATTCATCCATTCATTCATTCATCCATTCATCCATTAATCCATTTATCCATTCATCCATTCATCCATTTATCCATTCATCCATTCATCCATTTATCCATTCATCCATTTATCCATTCATCCATTCATTCATTTATTTATTAAATCCATTCATCTATTCACCCATTCATCCATTCACCCATTCATCCATTCATTCATTCATCCATTCATTTATTCATTCATTCATTCATTTATTTATTTATTTATTTATTAAATCCATTCACCCATTCATCCATTCATCCATTCACCCATTTATTAATTCATTTATTTATTTATTTATTAAATCCATTCATCCATTTATTCATTCATTTATTTATTTATTAAATTGCGAAAACATTTAGCTTACATTGAGAGCTTTCAAAAACTATATAATAAAGTATATTTTCCTTTAATATTTTTCGAGAAAAAACGTTGCAAAAAAAACGTTGCAAGAAAACGTTGCAAGAAAACGTTGCATCTGTGCCTGAATTTACCCCCCCTTACTGTCGACAAAGACGTAGTTCTACGTCAAAATAATAACTTTACAACAAATAACGAGGCTATGTTAAGAGAAAGATGTATTAAATTTATAGTTATCCTAATTGAACAGTTAAGAACACGTTTGCCTGACAATATTGGCATTTTAGAGAAGATGTTGTTAAGTGTGGATCAGACTTTGCAAAGAAATAAAGAAAGATTGACAGAGTTATTAGAATATTTTGGAAAATCAAATGATTTAATTAGCAAGATTGAAACACAATATGAAAATATTAACTTCTTAAAGTGGGATAATTGTACAAACACTAAAGAGTTTTGGTGTGAAGTTAAAAATTTTAAAGATAGTGCAAATAAAAATCCATTCCTTGAGTTGGCAGACTTTGCTATAGAGCTATTAACTTTACCTCATTCAAATGCGGAAGTAGAGCGTTTATTTAGCAGTATGAATATCGTAAAAAATAAATTAAGAAATAGAATGCAACTTCCTATGCTATCGGCAATACTAACTGTAAGGGCCGGATTAAAGCGATACAACAAATGCTGTGACAGTTTTGATTTACCCATTTCAGTGGTAAAAAAAATTAAAACTATGGCTACTTATATTTCCAATGATAATACGGCTGATGAGTTAGACTTTCTTATATAAGTTTATATATATTTTTATATAGAATATTTATTATTTGTTTTGTTTCTGATAACAGTTTTTATTTTTATTTGTCTAAAAGACAAAATATAAAAAAAGTTTGTAATAACAAAGTTTATATTTTTGTTTATCTGAATAAATAAAATATAGAAAAAAGAGATAGATAGAATTTATTTACTTCAGCTTTACAAATTAGCTAGGAAGGGACTTGGTTTACAATTAAGGGGCAATTTCACCAACCACGGTTAGCTTAACCGACGGTTAAAGTTAGCAGGATTGACCAATAGAAAGCAGGGTGGATTCATTTCTATTGGTCAATCCTGCTAACTTTAACCGTCGGTTAAACTAACCGTGGTTGGTAAAATTGGCCCTAAGGCTCCTAGTCCCTGAGCCGAGAACTCCGCGTTGACGGTGGCGACGTACCGTCGCGGTAGAAATAAGAACTCTCTCCAATGGAGAATAAGCGAGAAATGTTGAGAATTGACACGTTGAGAATTCTTGCGTAGTATTTCCAAATAAAAAGATATTTGCTTAAAATAACACTACAGATCACTTCAGCACACTTCGAAAATACTTTGAGTTGAAGTTAAATCTACCCCTTTCCCTTGACAGTTAATAAACAGCCGTAAAATGAATGTGATACGAAATCTAGTCATGCGTCTGCGCACAAGCCTGCATCGTATCACATTCGTTTTACGGCTGTTTATTAACTGTCAAGGGAAAGGGGTAGATTTAACTTCAACTCGAAGTATTTTCGAAGTGTGCTGAAGTGATCTGTAGTGTTATTTTAAGCAAATATCTTTTTATTTGGAGATACGACACAAGAATTTTCAACGTGTCATTTCTCGCTTCTTTCTCACATTCCAACATGGCCGCGACGAGTACCCAGGAGCCTTAAAAGATCTTATCCACACTCATCCATCCATACCATGCGTAAACTAACTACTCTCTCTTAAGCTAACCTAACTACTTAAACCTAAAATCTATCACAGCCTTATCTTTGGTTTCTTGTACCCATTCTACAAAATTCCTTCCCCCGTTACTGATTGTCTTATCTTTACTTCTCCTTTCCAACTCCATCTCCTCTATGTCCAAACCTCCTAAATGCTGATTTATAGAGGCCGTAACCATTGATTTAAGCCGTAATCTTTAAGAAATTGACCAATCACAGTCGAATGTGAGAAGAATAATCGACTGTGATTGGTCAATTTCTTAAAGATTACGGCTTAAATCAATGGTTACGGCCTCTATAAATCAGCCTTAACTCTCCTATCCTTATATTAATATCACCACCTATTATAATACTTCCCCCCTCCTCGTCCTCCAATAACCTATTCATTTTTTCCTCCAACTCTCTCCATCCCCCCGAGTTGTACACCGAAAAAATCCTACAACTTTCTTTCTCTCCTCCTATTTCTGATACCACTACATCCCCCTCTTCCTCCTTAATTAACCTACTACCTGCTTTCCCCCAATCCCTTTTTTTGCCTATTACAAAACCTCCCTTTGCTCTCCCTCTTCTTTTTACTTTCCTAGCATAGCTACCATCCGTCCGTCCCCTATTGAATTTGAGGAGAATAATTGACTGTGATTGGTCAATTTATTAGGGCTTAGGGCTTAAAACACCTATTGTAGATGGGCTGGGACTTAGTGCCCATCTACAATAGGTGTTTTAAGCCCTAAGCCCTAAGAAATTGACCAATCACAGTCAATTATTCTTCTCAAATTCAATTGTGATTGAACAATTTCTTAAGGCTTAGGGCTTAAAACACCTATTGTAGATGGGCACTTACACATTTCTCCAAATCCTCTATTTTCTCTTTAATCTCCCTTAGGGTGCCGTCCCATGCAGGACGGAATTTCGGAAAACGGAATCTCGGAATCATTCTGATTGGTCAGCCCCATGGGGCTTGTACTGTGCCCCATGGGGCTAACCAATCAGAATGATTCCGAGATTCCGTTTTCCGAAATTCCGTCCTGCATGGGACGGCACCCTTAAGCCGTGATCAGACTACGGATTGGGATTGAGATTGGATTGAAATTTAATCAATCAGAATAAAGAAAACTAACTTCAAGTTTAGCAAACTTTGCTCTAATTGGTCAAATTTCAATCCAATCTCAATCCCAATCTGTAGTCTGATCACGGCTTTATGCCCGTATCAGACTGCGGATTGGGATTGAGATTGGATTGAAATTTGACCAATGAGACCAAAGTTTACTAAACTTGATATCAGTTTTCTCTGTTCTAATTGATTAAATTTCAATCCAATCTCAATCCCAATCCGTAGTCTGATATGGGCTTTATGCGGGGTCTACAATGCGAGTCGCAAAGTCGTGAGTCGCAAGAATTAACCAATCACAATCGAATTTGAGGAGAATAATCGACTGTGATTGGTCAATTCTTGCGACTCACGACTTTGCGACTCCCATTGTAGACCCCGCATTATACTTTCTTCCCACACCCTCTCTTTTATTTTTATATTCTCCAATATAGAAAAAAAAAGTTTATTTATTTAAAATAACCAAAATTAAATAAAAAACGATTTAATTTTCTAAAATTTAAAGTTACTTATAGCGAATTAATGTAAACTAATTGTATGTTCTTAATATCTGTTCAATCTGGTAGAATCTAGTAGAATGAGACTGGCCATCTAGCGGAGCACATAGAGTGATAGTTGGCAACGCTGAACGTTGCGCATCGAGTTCAGATCACGCTAGCGTCACGTGACAAGAAAGTGAGTGGAAGGGATGAGCAAGCTCAGACGTGCAGCGAGACGCAGCGTTGCCAGATTAGGCGGTTTACCGCCATTTAGGCTATTTAAAAAGTGCTGCGGCTATTCACATTCTAGAGTTATAGCCTAAAGCCCAAATGGGCTATTTTTAATTCTTTGTACGCGATTTTAGGCTTGTTAATCATTTCCTTCATTTTTTCATTTTGCACAAGTTTAAACAGCATAAAACGATGAGTTAAAAATTTCCGCATTAGATTACCAATGTAAATAATACCGACCGCATTTCTGGTATGAGCTTCTTCTATTTGCGACCATCAGAATGCGCTTTTGGTGGATTTTTCGGGAACTTTTATTTATATGATTGTCTACATTGTTTCCTATAGTAATGGCTCCGGCACAACAGCGCCGTTAACGATGCGCGACGCGCGATGCGCGATATCCAATGAGAGTCGAGCTTTAAGGCCGGAGAGAGAAATGAAAGACTCGGATAGGTTAATTTCCTTATGCGTAAAAGTCTGTGCTACGGCCTTTAAATAGAAAATTCAATCCTTATTGGATATTGTGCTTCGCGCGCAACGTTAATCGCGCTAGAGCCATAGCGGCCACTTTTACCTAGCTTTCAAAAATGGGTAAACACGGAAAATATCAGAAACATTATAAACCATCTTGGGAATCTTTGCCGGAATTTTCAGGTATAATATAATAACAGTTGCTATATCCATTATAATAAAACTATCATAACCTCTATCCAATTTTGTATCCATCTAATATATCCAATATTTCCATA
This sequence comes from Temnothorax nylanderi, assembly GCF_030848795.1. Taxonomy (NCBI): domain Eukaryota; kingdom Metazoa; phylum Arthropoda; class Insecta; order Hymenoptera; family Formicidae; genus Temnothorax; species Temnothorax nylanderi. Next base: position 202,580 of record NW_027249333.1, on the reverse strand, counting down.
TATCCAATATCCATTTTTTCTTATTTATAATTTTCAGCCTGGTTAACGAAAAATCCAGATTTGAATGCAATTTCTCAAGAAGCATATTGTACACTTTGTAAAACGGGATTACGAGCCCATAAAACGGATCTAAAAAACCATAGGGAGACAACAAAACATCGCCGGTTTGCTGCATCTTTTGTGAATCAAAACAAGATTTCTTCATTCGGAATAGATGTAGTTGATGATACAATTAAAGCAACAGAACTCAAGTTAGCTGCTTTCATAGCTACTCATTGTGCAGTAAGGAGCATTGATCATTTAAGCGAAATAATGGTGAAACATGGAGAGAAGAGTGAAATAGGAAAAATACGTTTACATCGCACAAAATGTTCACGGCTAATTACTAATGTAATCTCTCCTGTTTTATTGACTGAACTCAAGGAAGATATCGGTGACAGACCATATTCTCTCATTATAGATGAATCCACAGACGTTTCTATTTCAAAATATATGGCGATATGCATTAGATACTTCAGTCCAAAACACAAGAATATTATTACTGATTTCTTGGGTATTATTACGATTACAGATGCATCGGCTCTAAGTTTATATGAAGAACTTACTTTTTACTTAAAAAGCATCAACCTCTCTATAAAAAATTTGATAAGCATTGGAACCGACGGAGCAAGTAATATGGTTGGAAAAAATCACTCAATATTTACTTTGTTAAGAGACAACGTTCCTTTGCCACATTTAATTTTGATTCGATGCATATGCCATTCTTTGCATCTGTGTAGCTCTAAAGCATCTGATTTTCTACCTTCAAGTTTGGAATTTTTAATACGAGAGTCACGTAATTGGTTTTCAAATAGTTCTAAAAGAATTGAGGAGTATAAAAACCTGTTTAATTTGATCAACAATAACGACAAGAAAATGTTAGCTTTAATACAACTTTCTGATACTCGATAGTTAGCTTGGGAAGGTGCAGTCATTCGTATTCTGGATCAATGGCTTGAGCTAAAGTCACACTTTAAAATGGTTGCAGCTCGAAAAGATAATAGATGTTATACAGCAAGACAATTGGCTATGATCTATGAAAAGACCCGACCAGTCAGCTATATTTAACTTTTTTAAAGTCAATTCTACATGATATCAATGAAGTAAATATTTTTTTTCAAAGCTCAAATCAGGATATCTACAAACTATATGAGGCATTGTGGACACTCATATTATCAGTGTGTAGTCGTTTTATAAAACCATTATTTATGGAAAAATTAAAAGCAACTAAAAGTGTGACATGCATTACAGAAGTATTAAATAATCAGTTGGCTTTCAAGTCATCGAAAGAGATTGATTATGGTATAGAATTTCAACGTTTAACATGCAAATGCAAATCAGAAGACTTGAATGAGGTTCAGAAGAGATGCAATGATTATCTGATCATTCTGTGCAAACAACTTGTTGATCGTATGCCAAATAATTTTTCAATACTTAAAATGTCAGCAAGATTTACACCCAGAAAAATATTGTGTACATTAACAAAGCCATCAATTAATGATCTGCCCTTAGAATTACTCGACGATGAAGCTAATTTAAGGGGGGAGTCTACTTTAGCCGAGTAAAAAATGGTGATTTTTTTTCAAGGAAACTATAAGTGATATTGGATTAATTTTTTTTGTAATATGGAAAGGCATTCTTAAAGAAGAAAAAAAAATTTTTTTTTTTTTTTCAGTTACATTAATTTTTATTATATTGACGGAAAATTTTGTAGCGCAATGTTGGTAGCGCAACGGTTAGCTGCGTACAATGTAGCAACGAGCTGAGTTATCTGAAAGCAAAAAATCACAATTTTCTTTAAAGCTTAATCAATCACGCAGAGATTGAACCTATTTGCAAATAAAAATATGAAAAATTGAAGAAGTTACAGCAATCGTAAGAAAAGTGACATTTTTTTTATCAAAAAATCGATCTTCTGTTGTTGATAAAAATGTTATAAATAAACAATAAAATGTAAACGTAGGTTCAATCCCTGGAGAAAATTGTAAGGAATCGAATCATGCTTGGCGAAAGTTATTTGAGTGATTACTTTTTGAGTTATCTTGTACGCAAAGTTGGAAAAAGTGGTTTTGAGAAAAACGCGTTTAAAGTTCTTGATGTTTTCACGATACTTACAATGAAATAATGTTCAATCCGCTATTCCGGGCCCATACAATATGCCTTCCTCTTCCTCGTATAACTCCTGTTGGGCAGTTTTCTGCATTCTGTTGGCTGTTCGAGCTTCTTTCGTGTTCTCCCAAGTACGAATTTCTGCTCTCTGCAGTCGTTTGTCATTCTGTGAATCGACGAATCCCTTGTTCTGTTGTCCGATCACAATGCCCATTGTTTCCATTATTTTTAAAATAGGGTAGTACCCTTCATTGAAGATCGCAGTAGCAAGATATGCAGAAATTTCAATTGTTTTGGCGCCGCAGTGAAGATGTTTTGGCGCCAGACGCCACAGACTTGCATTGAAACTTTCGTTTGAATTCTGCGTATATCCGCCTAAGCATCTTTCCAATAGATTATCCTTGGACAAATCTTGATAAATCGGCAACAATTGCTCTTGAACATCCTTGTGAAAAGCAGGTGGGTGTTCAAATTCATCTAGTTTCCCAGTCGCTTCTGCTACTCGCCATTTGCACCAACTTTCACACCCCGTTGGACAGTATTCGTGTTGTGGTTTTTCATCGGTTGAGCATAAGTGATAATAAGTAGCCATGATGGCCTTTTTCATCTCTTCAACCGAATCCGGATGTCTTCTTATTGCTAATCCGTAATATTTTGTCAATTTTTTTATTAGTGTGTCCGTCAGCTTTCTTTTTCCTCCGAGTTTCGCCGCTTTCTTTATATTTCTCAGGCGAGTGCCCATTCTTTTTTCGACGTGCCCAACACATTCATGTTTCTTCAATGTTATATCCTCGCCGTAGGGTTGTAAATCCATAAGGGCTTTAAAAGTTTTAGAGTCGCCATCGCCGATATAATTGCAGTATCTCACGCCAAACTGTTCTTCAGATCTGGAAAACATCTCTTTCATTGAATCCACTTCCATTTTTCCGGAAGATCCAGAATGGTTGATGGAGCACGTTTCTTTGTGATCTTCAAACCACTCGGAATATTCTACAGTGCCCTTTTTGTTCTTCCAAAAAATACAGGATTGGCAATGGCTGCTTTTTACGACGAGATCAATTATCTTTCCAGTGTTTTGTCCTATGAGCGTTGTTACACCAAATAAAGATGAAAAACCACGCTTTTTCCATGTTCCATCACCGGAAACGATCAAATTTTGCGATGGCTTTCCTTTTTGCATGTTTACTTCCATTTCTTCTTTGACGGCTTTATGGCACAATGTATGGAAGACACCTTTGGATGCAGTATAAATGTTTTCTACAGCAACATAATATACTTTACGATGGAAATTTTGGCACATATCCATGAGACCACAGAACAAATTTATGCCTTCTTTGCAGACTCCCAACAATCTCATGACAAATATTATTCTTCTATTAATTTCGAAGGCACTGTTAATAAAAGGGCCTGAATTGATCTTCCGAACACCACATGAGCAAGTAACAGCTATTTTGAATCCTAATCCGCGACTTCCCGTTTCACCAAAAGTTACATTTTTCTTGCAATCTTTACAAATTAGCATTTGAGTCAAAGCACTAAAAACAGTGAAAAATTCAATAATGCGATAGCCGTGAGTTTGACTTATAATAATGTCATCATCCGCAGTCTTCAATTTTTTAGCCGCATTACTCGTTGATGCAGTTTCCGTTTCGGCAGTAAACTGATTTCCTTGAAACGATCTTTTTCGTGGTCTTGATTGACGAAAACCGTTCTTTTTACCTTTGCGAGGCATGATTTTACTTTTATGTCCGTACCGAAATTTCGAAGCAGACTGATAAATATAAATATAAATATAAACACTATAGGGTCAAATAAAATAGTTGAAGGTCTAGCAGGTATATAGGATTATTTTGTTCCCGCAATAATAGAACCGAGAACGCTGCGAAGTCAGTATAGCATACTTCTGCTGTATCGATCCTCCGCGCGCCTCACTAAAAAGAGCTGTAGTTTCGTCAATTTTACGAGTTTGACGATAATACTTTGGGAATATATTCTTGAAACCTTATACTATTTATTTATGCGAAAAAAAATCGATTTTTTTGACCCATCAAAGTAGACTCCCCCCTTAACTATAATTGAAAGTCAGATTCGTAATATTGGATTCGTAAATTGGCGTGACTATTTTTCAGAAGAAATAATGTCTGATACCTGCAAATTTTGGTCTAATGTTTACGATTTCAAAGATGCCAGCGGACGTCAACAGTTTAAAGAGTTGGCTCAATTTGCTTTAAAAGTGCAATCTTTACCAATAAGTAATGCAGTAGTTGAGAGAGTCTTTTCAGTAATGAATTCCGTCAAAACAATACAGTTCGCAATGCTAACAGCAATTTTGAGGATTCGGATCCATTTTAACGTGACGAAGTCTTGCTGTACTACCTTCAAACCCCATCCAAAGATGTACGAATTATTCAATTCAAAAATGTACGAGACTCCAAAGGCAACTAATGTATCAATATCGGATGAAGAGCAGATACTTGAAGAAGTTTTAACACTTTTTAGTGTCGAAGAAATTCAACAAAACGAATGATAAAAAAAACATTAAGATCCAATGAACAATATAAATAAAATATTAAGAATAAGAATAAACATTGAATAAAAAAATTCTTTTTCTCTTATTTTTATTTTTATTAAAATTTAAAGTACCCGCTTTTTTCTTGTGATTTTAAATTACTTGAGTTGGCAGGAATGATGGCGGTTTTAGGCTATTCAGATTAGAGGTAAGGCTATCTATCGTTCGTTGCATCTGGTAACCCTGGCGAGACGATCCCGGCTCGTACGTTCTGTCGGAAGTTACAGTCGAGTCACGTATCGTGCATTCTGCCAAGAATAGACTTTGATCAATATCGCTGCCGAGCTTAGTTGAAAAACAATCGTCTCGTTTCGACATTTCTTGTTACTTTCCGCAAGTTACTTTAAGCTCGTGGTGTATTCTCATATCGTAAAAAGTATCGTGTTGTATTAAACGCTTGTGCGATTCGATTCTTGTATTGTATTATATTACATCGCTTTGAGTTACACACGTATTCCGCGACACGCGGTCGGTATTCCTATCAAGAGGAATATCACATAACAATTCGAAAGAAGAGAAATACGCTGTATATCCGGCCTTCAACAAAAGCTATAGATGACGATACGCATCCAGAAAAACTTGACGATCGAGAGCGGCCATTATCGAATTCGTTCCTCTCACGCAACGAGAAGGAATCGCCGCCATTATTCCTACCAGTCAAATCGCATACTGCGAATGAGGTTCCCACTCTCTGTGGATGGTTTTCCGCACATCGCAGATTAATTCTAACGAGTTTTGTGGATGTCAAAGTTCTGCATACTGCAGATTCCACATTAAGGTAAATTCTTGATTTCTTTCTTTCAATTGGTTAATTTCTGTCGTTGGATATTTATCTGACGGAAGTGATATAACATGGGTGCACACATGCTAATTCAAAGGTTCGGTTACAGGAAATAAACATATTCCTTTATGTTTGTCCTCAAAGAAGGACTTTCATTATTCATTTCTATCATTAAGAGAGAAAAAGAGATAGATTCCTATATCCGGAAGAAGATTCTGCGAAAGTAACGCTAGTATTTCGGATTGAAAGTATTAAGTTCATTAGATTAATCGTAATTGCATATTCTCGTAGATTCGATAAGCTTTACTTGCGTTAAAGACTCAAACTACGTTCAATCTATAATAATAGATTGTAAATACTGTATATAACGAACTTTACATTAATTCATTACATTCATATCATCTAATATAATTCGTCTGTTATACGATTTTTAAGAAGTTAGCTTCATAAATGAGTAATAATTCCTGCGTCAGATGAACAGTACACTCTCGTTAATTTTAAACAAAATTACTTTCATTAACGGGATTCTTGCGATGACGTTTTGTTTTTCTTGCAACTAATTATAAGTATTTTATGTGACAAATATTTTCTGCTTTCAGTAGCGTATATGGAATAATTACGTTTATTCAGTTATTGAGAGTTTCTCATTCAAACCAAAGGACATAAAATTATGTGCGGATGATGACCAACATTATCTATTGTAATTCCTTCGTGATTTTTTCATTTACAATAATTTCCACGTTGATATCTGATGTTCTATGAAATATTCAAGTTCAATTATTCCATGTTCGTTATCTTAACATGTATTTATGCTGTTTATCCTATGTATATCATTTCAATTACTTACTTAAACTTGATGTGTTTTACTCGAAGATAATCCTTTTCAGAAATTATACACAAAGAAGAGATCACTTTATTTCATTTTAATTAGTTAAACGATTCGATACATTAAACATTCTTTCATACTGTATTCCTGAATATTATATGGAATTATTTCTTGAATGGATCTCAGACTTACTTCACAGTTTAAAACAATATTTTGTTACACGAAGGGAATATCTTCTTTATAATTTTATGTATAGAATTTATACTTTGACTTATGCATTTATGTTTCTTAACCGAATGACACACTTGATTAATTTTGGAATCAGTAAATAAACTATTCTTATTACAATTCGAGTATCGTTTCTCCTTCTCTACCATCTTTAGCTCACGCACCATTCGGGGCGTGTACATTAAATGGTCCTTCGAGCCGGATAGGCAAGAATCAGTTTTAGAAAGCCGGATCGGCAAGAATCAGTTTTAGAAAGTTTTAGAGAAGAATTGAGTTTATTCGGAAGTACAGTCGTGTGGTGGGAAGGAGAATACGAGAGTAAACGGAAGATATTGTAAAGTATTGTTCATGGAACCGAGCTTTCTTTCGATTCGTTTAAGTTAAGAGATTTTCATATTCACACAAGATGAGAATCAAACACATAATTAATAGGATCGAGCAGCTTTTAGCGCTCAGCAAAGATATTGCCGACTCTTACGATAAATTAATAAAGATTAGATTAAACAACATTACAAATTCACGCATTCAGACGAGACTTTCGGATCTCAAAGAAGTCTGGAATCAGTTTTGTCTCATTCATAATGCAGTTACCATTTCAATATCGGAACTTTCAGTTGAGGAAAAAGGTGAAATTAGCAATCACGTTTATTTTACCGAAAGGATTTACGATAGAACAAAGGAGGACTATCTTGATTCAATCGAAAAATTCACTTCTCTATTAGATGGTGACAGGAGTTCCACGACTGAGATTGTTTCTACGCAATCAACGTCTCTTCCTAGTACTGGGCCCACTTATATTCAATATGCAAAGTTGCCATATATGAAAATTCCCACATTCAACGGAAATCCTGAGAAATGGCTTCCGTTTAAAAATCTTTTCGTTTCGTTAGTAAGTTCCAACCCTTCGTTATCTCCAATTGAAAAATTACAATACTTGAAAACTCACTTCACTGAGTCAGCGTTCGATTTAGTTAAGCATACAACTTTAATAAAAAATTCTGGGAGACGGAAGAAGTTTCATTTTCGAACAAGACTTTATCTAAAGACGAACAAGACTGCGAAGACCACTTTAAGGCTACACATTCTCGCGACGCAAATGGTAGATATATCTGTTGGATTACGGTCGAGCGTTGAGCGAGCGTCTTTTTTGTTCGACGCGACGTTCTTATTGTCTTTTGTTTTTTCGGGCGGCGTGATCGCCGGTTGCGACAGGATTCGCGGTAGTAGCACAACGCGCGCCGTCGAAGTAAGAGCCAAGAAATAAATGTGGCATTTTCTTATATGTATTTCACGAATTTAATTATACCCGTGCCTATTAATTGACATTTGGCGACCGTGACAGGACGGGGTTCAGTGTTTTCGCTCGTAAAATAACAGTTTCGATATTATTCGAAAAGAAATGGATAAAACGAAGAAAGTGCGAACGGCTCATCGTCGCGCGTTTACCAAAGCGCTGAATGCATGGAATGCGTTAAGAGGTGCAGGATCGGTGGCTACTCGTCAAGAAATTATAGTGGCTTTTCAACTGCTCGAAGAAAAGATGCAAGATTTGGAAGCAAGCACACAGGCCTTTATGGCTATATTGTTTGATTCGGCTGGCTCGACGGAAGAAAATATTAAAAAGGAATATGACAAAGCGGACCAGTATAAAAGACAGTTCATCGCCGCAAAGTTGCAGATAGCCGATTACGCCGATCCGAGAGAAAATCGTGTGCCATCAATGAGTGCAAACGGCGTATCAGGAGACAGAAAAAAGTCGTTCAAATTACCGAAAATCGAGTTGGCTAAATTCAGTGGAGACGTGCAGGAATGGCTACAGTGTTCTGGAGTTTATTCAAGAAAATTCATGATGACGCGAATATCGCGAATGAAGATAAATTCCAATATCTCATACAATCGATGATTCCTGACTCTCGTGCCGCCGATTTAGTGAAGAGCTATCCGCCCACGGCCGAGAATTATAGCAAGGTAATTAGCAGCCTAAAGAACCGTTTTGGACGTGATGATCTACAAATCGAAGTATATGTGCGCGAGCTTTTACAACTCGTTTTGCAAAATGCATTGAAATCCAAGGCTCTTTCCCTTACGAGTTTGTACGATAAAATTGAGTCACATTTAAGAGCGCTCGAATCTCTGGGCGTCACAACAGATAAGTGTGCGGCGATGCTATTTCCGCTTGTAGAGTCATCGCTGCCTGAAGACATTTTACGCGCGTGGCAGAGAAGTTCCGTAAACAATGCCGCGTTGCAAAGTAATGATATTGCGACGTCTCAGTGCAGGGATCGACTGACGCAACTTATCAAGTTCTTGGAAGGAGAAGTACAAAATGAACTGCGGATTTCTATGGCGGTCAAAGGCTGTGATTTAACGGCGGATAATGCAGACAGTGAGAAAAAGCGACGATCGAAGACACGCGCGAAGAATGAGGATGTTCCGACCGCGATGGGATTGCTGACGACAAAGGATAGTGCGTGTATATTTTCCAATTCCAATCACGAAAGTGCGCGTTGTGAAAATGCCAGGAAAATGAGCCTCTCTGAAAGACGAGAGCACGCAAAGAAGCAGGGCGTATGTTTTAATTGTCTGAAAGCCGGACACAATTTTAAACAGTGCCGAATTAAAGTAAACTGTAGCTGGTGTTCGATGCGACATGTGCTTTTGATGAGCCCTAAAATAGACAAAAAGGACAAGGACAGTAAGGTTGATTCTAAACCAAAAGATTCTGAGAAAACGAATAGTGATTGCAATCTGGCAAACCTCTCGAGTGATCCGGAAGTGTTAATGCAAACGTTGTGCGTGAAATTGCGGAACGGAAACAAGGAAATTATTGTTCGCGCAATTATTGATACCGGATCTCAGAAATCTTACGTCACCAAGAAAGCAGCTGAGCACCTGGATTACGAGCCAATTGCCGAGCAGACGATGACACACTCCCTTTTCGGTGGACAAAAATCGGACGCGGTGCAACATAAAAAATATCGGATTCGCTTGAGCAGTCGAAACAATAATTATCGCTGTAATTTCGTCGCGCTGGACCAAGCTGTGATTTGTGAGAGAGTACCGCTAATAAAAATCGGAGAGTGGGATCGAGAGCTGAAAAAATTCGACATCAATGTAAGTGATCGGCATAGCAAGAGAGAGTCGATTTCAGTGCTTATCGGTGCCGACGTGGCCGGCAAGTTGTACACAGGCCGTATTCACGTACTGAAAAACGGCTTAGTCGCAATAGAAACGTATCTTGATTGGACAGTTATGGGTAAGGTTCCCGAAATCGAAACAAAGGAGAATGCCGCGACGACTGCTATATCGCTGTTTGTAAACAAAGACGAGATCGCGGACATATGGTCGTTAGACGTTCTGGGAATACGTGATCCAATCGAGACGAAAACACAAAAGGAGAGAGATGTCGAGATGCAAGAAGCTTTTCTGAAAACCGTGCGAGTTAAAGAAGAGGGGCGATACGAGATACAGTTGCCGTGGTTGCTGAATCACCCTGCTTTGCCACATAATAAGGAGACGGCTATGTGTCGGTTGCAGTCTACGGTACGGAAATTGAAGGCCGAGGATTTGTATGCTGACTATGATGCAGTTTTTGGCGAATGGCTTGCCGAGGGGATCATCGAGCGTGTCCCGGTACAAGAAGAGAATGAATGGGGCTATTATCTACCTCATCGCCACGTGGTGAAGGAGGGCAGCACGACGAGAATTCGACCAGTATTCGACGCATCAGCCAAGGAGCGGACGTCGCCGTCGCTCAACGAGTGCCTACATAAGAGTCCAAATTTGATAGAATTGATCGCATCTATTCTTCTGCGCTTCAGAGAAAATAAAATCGGAGTCGTAGCGGATATTAAAAAGGCTTTTTTGCAAATCAGTATCGATAAAAAAGATCGGGATTTCTTGCGTTTCTTATGGTACAATGCGGGGGGAAATATAATTGTTTTTAGACATTGTAGAGTCGTTTTCGGAGTTTCATCGAGTCCCTTTATTTTGAGCGCGATTATCAATTTACATTTGAATAATTATGCGAAGTCTGTGAAAAGTTCTGATAACGATGTTTCGACGGAAAATATTAAAAGATTGTTAGAAAGTTTTTACGTTGACAATTCAGTAACTAGTGTAAATACGCGAGAAAGTTTGAATAGTTTCATCTCAGACGCAAAAAGACTGATGAATATAGCTGGTTTTGACCTTCGAGGGTGGGAGTACAGTGATGATAATTCCCAAGACAACCAGGCGATAGTATTAGGCGTTACTTGGGATAAAAAAGCTGACACGTTAGCAGTAAAAATACCAGATTTTACAGAGTTACGTGATTCGAAAATTACGAAAAGGAAGATTCTTTCGTCGGCGCACCGTATTTTTGATCCATTAGGTTTTGTATGTCCTGTTATGCTTTGCACACGAATTCTGTTACAGGAAACCTGGAGTGAAAATTTGACGTGGGATGATGAAGTTCCAGACGAGTTAAAAAATAAATTTTCGAAGTGGATGAAAGATTTGAAGGAGCTTAATAAGATTAAAATTACACGATGTTTTTTAGGACAAATCTCTGAGTCGGATAACGTAAGTTTGCATATATTCTGCGATGCCAGTAAAGTCGCGTATGCTACAGTTATTTTTATTCGCGTTGAAAATATTGATGGTGTGAAAGTTCACTTTGTACAAGCGAAAACGTGAGTTGCGCCTGCTAGGAAAGGCAATACGGATGCGCGAACAAGCATACCGCGTTTAGAGTTGTTAGCTGCAACAATAGGCGCTAGATTAGCGAGAAATGTATTAGACGCGCTTAATTTTAAAACGCTAAAACTTTTTTATTGGACCGATTCCTCGACCGTGTTAGCATGGATCCAAAGAGAATGTAATTGGGCTACGTTTGTGTATAACAGAGTAAAAGAGATACGTATGCTATCGGATCCCGCGTGTTGGCATCATGTTCAGGGCCGTTTGAATCCCGCAGACTTACCATCGAGAGGCTGTACGGTGAAACAGATTATGTCTGCGAGATGGTGGGAGGGACCCGTGTGGCTATATGAGGCGTCAGATAATTGGCCAATGTGTAGAGAATTGTCGTGCGATGAAGATGAAATCAGTAAAGAATTAAAGAAAACCGCGATAAACAAAAAATCTGTTTGTACTCTCATAGCGTTAGAAGGAGATGATGCGAAAGAGAACGAATTTTTCAATAAATTTTCTGATTTTGAGAAAATGATAAGAGTGTTTGCTTATGTACGACGATTTTATTGTAATTGCCGAGAAAACAAAGAGAGTCGTGTTAGGGGTGCTCTATTGTATAAAGAAGTTCAAATGTCACGTACTCTGTTATTAAAATTGATTCAAGCCGAATGTTTTACTGACGAAACGGATATACGTGTGAAACATCTCAACGCGTTCAGAGATAAAGACGATTTAATTCGATTGAATTCGAAAATTGTTCTGCGCAACGACGTTTATAGTTTTAAGTGTCCTATTGTACTTCCCGGTAAACATCGAATTGTTAATTTGATTATCAAAGAAAAGCACGAAAGCTTAAACCACGCCGGAATAGAGATTTTGATGAATGCATTGCGTGAAGAGTATTGGATCATAGGCGGTCGTAAAGTAATTCGATCGGTGATTACGAAGTGTGTAAATTGTCGCAGACATGATGCGAAGCCTCTCCAGACAATTAGATCGGGTAAAAGACGCGGCCGTATTCGAAGTTATAGGTGTAGATTTCACCGGGCCCGTTTATCTTAAAGGCGGTCAAAAATCATGGATCTGTTTGTTTACGTGTGCGGTTTTCGTTTGCAAAACGGTGACGACCATTTCGACGAGACCACCGGCGATTCATCGTTGCGCGAACGTCAAACTCACCATGTACCTCAACAACCGTTGTAAATTCAAACCGCTCCGTCCGGCAACGTTCGTCGCTCGACCGGACGAAAGCAGCGCAAAACGTATTTGGTACGAATGCCAAATCGCTACCATCGACCAAAGAATATTATACATGCTGTTCCAAATGGAGAACGAGTCGCGGACGACGACAGCGGAGAGACAAGCTACAGCGGCAGCGTCCGACAGCGACGCGGATCAACCGACGCCGCCACGTAGCTCCGGTCGCGAGAGGGACGGACCCCTTCGTCGAATCACGTCCACGTTCATTCGCGACGTAATGATAGCGGCGACGAAAAACTTACCGACGAGCACGGTGACCGCGCAAAGCGGCATAGCGGCGACCGATTACGACGTCGACCGTAAATTCAACGTCCCTCCGCAAGAGTACGGTCAATACGCGCGCCTCGTTACCCAACAACTCTCGACCTACGACTTTTTCGACACGCACGGCATCCACGTGGTACGATTTTATCTATTCATGCACGGCCTGAGACTGCCGTGCGAACACGCGGCGACAGTGCTCAACGACGTCGCTAACGTGGAACATCCACACATAGACGTGGTCCAACTACACCGAGCGGACACGCTGACCGACAACGACGGCAGGCCGTACGTCGTGCGTCTCAACGGGACGAGAGCGGAGGCGGCCGACAAACGACTACCGCCGCAATTGTGGACGCTCTTCAATAACGCCATTTTCCTCGGCGACGGCCCGAGAATAAAAAGATACCGCGTAGGATTCACCAGCAAATACGGCAACTTTTCGTGCCACGCGTCCCCCACGTGGTCGAACCACCTAGTGACGCACTGCCAGGTATACAATTCGGCGGCGATAATGGCTCTGCCCACGTATTTCGGGTCTCTGGCGGCGTATCTCGTATGTCGCGCGTACAAGGGCGACCGCAGTTTGCAAGACGCGCGACTCGGCATGAAGCAACACCTCCGCAACGTAAACTTCTACTGCGACGAATACGTCGATCGCGCGTACGCGACGCGCGTCGAAGAGGTCGTCACCATCGACGCGAAGAGGCACGACGTCGTCCGAGAAATTGACGAGTCCGGAGTCTTCGAGTAAGAGTAAGAGCCTGTAAGAGGCTTCGTGTGTGTGCGTGTGCGTGTGCGTGTGCGCGTGCGTGTGCGCGTGCGTGTGCGCGTGCGTGTGCGTGTGCGTGTGCGTGTGCGTGTGCGTGTGCGTGTGCGTGTGCGTGTGCGTGTGCGTGTGCGTGTGCGTGTGCGTGTGCGTGTGCGTGTGCGTGTGCGTGTGCGTGTGCGTGTGCGTGTGCGTGTGCGTGTGCGTGTGCGTGTGCGTGTGCGTGTGCGTGTGCGTGTGCGTGTGTGTGTGTGTGTATGTATGTATGTAAATATACATATTATCTATTCTGTCGAATATATTAATATGTTCATATATGCTTATGTCTTTAAAACTTCTATTACATTGTTGATAAAATTCAAAATAGACAATCTCTCTCCCTTTGAATTACGAGTAGTGTGTCGTTTCCTACATTAAATCTAGAGGCCAGGCTTATGCGTAAGCTTGTAAATAAACAGCTGTGTGTGTGTGGGAGTGTGTGTGTGTGTGTGTGTGTGTGTGTGTGTGTGTGTGTGTGTGTGTGTGTGTGTGTGTGTGTGTGTGTGTGTGCTGTTAAATTATAGATTTATTTCACAAAAAGGGTTTTGTAAACGTATCGATATGGGACGTATGTTATGTGATAACATGGCAAATATGGATAATTTCAATGATTTTAGAACTGTCGTGTCTTCTGAGCTGATAAATAGAGTCAAATGTTTATCATGGATAGAAGTTAATGGTACGAAATATAAACAAAATATAATTATCTGCGTGGATGACGGTACTCACAATTTTGGTCAAATTCAATTTACTTTGATTGACGATAAATATAATATACTTTATATACAAAGTTATGAATACGATACAATTTGTTGATCATTATTATCCCTATATGATTACGGTATCAAATTTATGGGGTTTTGTGCCTCAAACAAAATTAGTTGAATATGCTCCGTTAAGTATTCATCTTCCTGCGACCGGTGAAAGTTATGTTTCAAAGATACCTTAGATATTTTTGTGGCATTATTTTTTATTGTTTATCATATAATACATTTTTTATTTTAAGTGTGTGTAAAGTGTATCTCAAAGTTGATGTATTATATGCATATGTAATATACCTACCCGTATGTGTTTAAATAAATAGAGTATATGTAATACAGATTTAATTAAAGTAATATTTCTTTGTATTATCAATTATGTGAAATATATGTATATCCGCCAATTTCATTACTCATCTACAATTACGCGTCAACTTAAATTTTTTCCATCTATTGTTTCCCAATAATTGTTTCCAATGAAATGCATCTTTATTCCTATTAAACAAATATGTATACTGACAGTAATGACGTACAATTGAAAGGATTGCATAGTTATTCGTGCCAATCTTATCTACTTTCCGTTGAAATAAAAGCATACTCTTTCGCAATGGCTAGAAACATTTGATAGAAGTACAAGGTCTGTTAATTTAATTATCGGATTGGCAACATTGCTTGCTTTGCGGTTAACATTATTATGAAATGTGAATCGTTTGATGTCTCACATTATTATTTATGCGTGTACAAAAGCTGATCTTTGTCTGTGATGTCTGATTTGTGTAACGTCTTATACAGGATCTCTACAGTGCACTATATCGCAGGGAGATTCAGACGCGCAAAATTCGATAATATTTTCAAGAAAGTTCAGAAAGATAGCTATAGATGAACAAGTCTCGGAACGAGATCAATTAGTATTTTTTGTAAGAGCGATGAAAGGATTGGCAGCCGATTGGTTGAAAATTCGTGAGCCGAGTGATATCGACGAAGCGATGAATTTATTTAGAGAAAGTATTGAGGGGTACAAGCTCAGGAGGAACAAGCTAAGTTTAGGAGAAGCCTTAATTTTGGCAGATATAGACAGGCGTTAGGATCAATGTCCGAATACACGATGCAGTTAGTTACGAGAGCTAAAACCCTAGATCCACCGATGTCAGAGCAAGAATTAATATTTACGATTAAGGATCATTTTGACGAGGACGTCAGACGAGAATTGAGACCATCGGTTGTAAAAACTGTGGAACAGATTATTGAAATGTTAGAGACAATAGATTACGAAAAGTCGAGTCGTAAAAATACGCGAGACGATGCAAAGGTATCGAAACCGGAAAAACGTCGTGGCGACATCGTGTCGTTACCGACATTGCCGAGGGATAACTCGAAAGTAGGAAATAACGCGAGTAGAGGATTTCCGACAATTAGCAATTATGGGCGGATATGAGGATCGACGTGAAAAAACGCGACAGCAGTACGGGAATTATGCAAGAAGATATGAACCGATTGTACAACGACTTGTTGCGAGGGGAGGCACTACAAAGGTTAAACTCGTACGCCGAGCAACCGCCAGTGCTAGCCCAGTAACAACAAAGAGTAGAAGAGTTGGAGGAAAAGTACTGTCAATTCTCGCCGATACCACACTATTTTGTGCCAATGAACTTCTTTTTGTTTAGTGCTATAACTTTCACAATTTTTAACATTTTTACAATTTTCGAACGTCAACCTGTGGAGAATACATTTAAATTTAATACCCTTTTTGCGTTTTTCATTTCAGGCACGCCGTACAGGAGCTACTATTTACACCGTAGTCGAGCGCGCGCGCGAAGAGATGACTCTTAACTCCTACATTTCTTAATATTTTTCCATATAAAAAATACTGTAAATGCGTCTAAACATGTACTTCAATATCGTATACACCATGAACCTGATTAGCCTACCACTTTGTCACAAATAAATCCTGAAATTGACCCTCATTTTCGGCCGCCAGACAGTACTACCCCCTTAAGGCTCCTGGATGGTCACCGCGGCCATATTGAATTCTTACTATCGAGACGAGGAAAACACCCAATTTTGTCGTACATGCCATTTTCAAATAAAAAGACATTTCAATAAAACATCACTATAGATCGTTTCAGAACACTTCCGAAATTGACCGAAAACTATCCTTTTCCCTCGACAATAAACAAACAGCCATAAAACGAAGCCTAAACATACGGGAAAACAGCCGTTTAACGACTATCGAAAGGAGGTGAAAACGTTCCTTCCGCATGCAAATCTTTTACTTCTCGGTCAATTTTACGATTTTCACGAATACGTTAAACGTTAGAGCACAAGTACAGAGCGAATAATAAAGAAATAGCATGCACGACAAAATAGATTGTCAACATGTCACAAAGGACAGAATTCTCCATTGGAGAGAGTTCTTATTTCTGCCGCGACGGTACGTCGCCACCGTCAACGCAGAGTTCTCGGCTCAGGGACCAGGAGCCTTAATACATATGCAATAAAATGATATACAAAAAATATTCCAGGAAACAGCTGGCAGATCTGCAACAATTTCAAAAGAGGTTGCTGCTTCGATATTCATTGTACATTTGTACATAAGTACAAATATTGCTATAATTATCAAAACACCACGTGCAGCAGGGAGATGTGTCCATTCATCCACGTGACAAGTGTCGAGCAGGCCAGATACGAAGCTACAGGGAAAGCTACTGAGTACCTGAAGCAAGAGGTTGGCCGGACCCTCCAGAATACAAATATTTGTAAAGACTTCAAGAATGACAATTGCAATATGGAAAATTGTAATTTGCGACATGTAAATTTAAATAGGTCGTTAGAGTGTCCAATATGTTGTGAAGAGATGGAAAAAGATACTTTTGGCACATGTACCTGCGGACACATGATATGCTATACTTGTGCCTTGAAATGTATATATTACACTTATGGAGAAGAATGTGAAAACGATTCAATAACGGTTAAGTGTTATACGTGTCGATCGATCGAGGAATATAAAAAACTAATGTAAATGCTTTTGTCGTTGTATAGCTTGTGTCGTATAGCTCGTTTTTTAAGAAACTTTTGTCGTTTTATTGTTTATGTCGTTATTAAATTTAGTCGTGAACAATAAACTTTCTGGTTATTAAAATTAATTATTAAAGAGAGAAATAAATGTATTATATTTATAAATATATTGCAATAAAAAATATATTTTATTCCTAAGTACAAAAATATAAAATTTTTATTAAACATATAATATATAAATATATATTTATATATGTGTGTGTATATACATATACAACCGTTCTTATATATTTTACAAAATATAAACTAATTTTATTGTATACGAATAATTATTAGAGCAAAGATAAATACAATATTTTTTAAACTTACATAATAAAAATTTCATTTTCCATCTATAGCACAATTATATTTGAATTTGACTACAAAATATTTTCTAACAAAATTTGCTTTACAAGCTGTAATAGATAGCATGTCATCTCTAATTGAACTTACTCAAGAACATTTTATTACAACTCTAAACGAAAGTGGTCTTCAAGATAATGTTAAAGAAAAAATTAAAGATTTATTTCGATGTAGTTTTTCGTTTTTTTCAAGTGTTCACAATTCTGTAAATGGTTCTCTTCGAAATACGTACTCTAGAAATGTGTATTTGCTAAATAATTTTCATATTGTGATTCCTACACAAATTAATTTAGGATATTATAATTACAAAAAATGTTACTATCATTATATTCCAATTGTTTGAGATCGCGATAATTTCTGCCGGAAATCGCGTTTGGTTGCATGCCTGTGTTCGCACGCCTTCAGCGGAGGTCAGAAATCTCGCATTAAAGAAATCGCGTTCCTATAAATTTATCGCATGGATCCTTCCAGTATTCGCTTTCAGGAACTTTCGCTAACATTCAACCAATAATAAAGTTAAACTAACAGTACGAAATAACACAGCCACAGCTGACCGGTCACACAAACAAAGGAAAGATCCATGCCATAAACAAAGCGACTGACAAACAAGCAACGATCACTTCGGATCGTTGAAATTGAAAAGCAAAACCGTGACGTCAGCATAATGACGTAGGCCGCCAGTGGCCAAACACCCTCCCGAAATTATTGGTAATCAGACTGGAGGGAGCCTCGTTTCGGAGGTAATAAAAGACCACAGCTGCGCCGCGGAATGTCTTGTCGCTCGCTAATCGCCTAGCACACATTTTCGACCGCTTGTACACCGCATCCCGCTTTTCTCTGAGAAATTCGCTGTCGCGAAACCTCGCCGCTTTTACCGTGCTAGCTTCTGTGCGCGCTCACGGCTTCTTACTTTCGCTGAAAATACATTACGAACTCTGCTGTAAATACTTGTACATACATCCAGTGGTTTTGAGATTATAAACTTTATTGTTCTGTACTTGCTGTTACTTGCTTTTGTGGTTGTCTACTACCTCGCGCTGTCTCGCGCAACCGCGTGCTCTCGAACACCAATTTTGAAAACTATAAAAGTATTGCTACAAAATTCTGATATTGGACACTTTTGTTTAAATTCGTATAATAATTATAATAGTAATGTACTTTTTGATATAAAAGATGGCAGTGTAGTAAAAAACAATAAATTTTTTCATAATAAAAATGCACTACAAATAATATTGTATCAAGATGCATTTGAAGTATGTAATCCATTGGGTGCATCAAAAAAAAATTCAAACTTGTTGGTATATATATGGTATTAGGAAATTTGCCCGATTATCTCAGATCAAAAGTTGATAATATACAGCTTGTTATGTTATGTTATGAGAAACATATAACATTTTTTGGTTGGGAAAAAGTTATGACACTATTAATACGTAATTTACAAAGTTTAGAAAAAGAAGGAATAAATATTTCTGTTGGTAGTGAAACAATTAATTTTGTTGGCACTGTTGTTGCTATGTTGGGAGATAATTTAGGAAGTCATCAAATTGGTGGTTTTGCAGAAAATTTTAATTCAGAATATTTTTGTCGCTTTTGTCACATTACTCAAAATGAATTTAAATCAAAATATACATGTACTAATATAAATAGAAATTCAAATGATTACAATTGGTGTGTTATAAAAGCAAAAAATGGTACGAAAATTGTGAAAGGCATTAAACGTGATTCGGCTTTAAACAAACTTAATTATTTTCACGTCTGCAATCCAGGATTACCGCCCTGCATAGTACATGATCTTTTCGAAGGGATTGTTTCGTATGATCTTATGTACTGTATTAAATATTTTGTGACAGAAGGTTGGTTTACTTACCAATTTCTAAATCATCGACTACAAAAAATTAAGTTTTTAAATGGAAATGTATGTATTCCTACTATAAAAGATTCATCTAGAATTGCAGGTACTGCAAGTCAAATTAGAAGAGTATTACTAATATTTCCTTTAGCTGTCTTTGATAAATTGTCAGTCAAGAATATTGAGAATGATGTTTGGATGTTAGTATTGCATCTTCGACAAATATGTTCTTTAATATGTGCCCCTGCTCTATCTTTTGGTCAGATTGCATTATTACAGGAAAAGATAAATGATTATTTATCATTGAGAGTAAAATGTTTTCCAAATATTAAATTAAGACCGAAACATCATTATATTTCTCATTATCCCTGTTTAATTTTATCTTTTGGTCCGCTAAAACATTTATGGACCTTGAGATTTGAAAGTAAACACAGATATTTTAAGAATATTGTCAAACATTCCCAAAATTTCAAGAACTTAACGAAATTATTATCACACAAACATCAATTTTTACAAAATGAACAAAATATTAAAAATAGATACCATACTTCAGCAATAGTAGACAATGCAAAGGAATACACATATGAACGATTTAATGATCAGATTTCTTCTATTATAACAAATTATTTTCATGACAAAGAAAATGAAAATGTAAAGTACATATCCTCACAAGTTACTTTTAGAGGTATTACGTATAAAAAACATATGTATATCTGTGTAGGTAAAGATTGTTATGATTATTTCACTATATGCAAAATTAAATAAATTTTGATAAATAATTGTTATACAAACTGTTTAAAATGTAGGCAATAGAACGAGGAGAGATCATATATATGACATCTAGCGCGATTGTATTCGTATCAACTTAGTAAAGTCGAGTCGCGCGAGATGGCTATACTAGCGTCGTCATGCATGCTCCCGCTCGCTCAGCGCGGGTCGCATAGTAACGCGCGCGGTGAAGAGTGTGTGTTGCGCGTGCGCGAGTCGGATGAGAACGAGCTTACGGCTCACCAGCGAGCATTCGTTTCCGGTCCTTTGGCAAAGTAAGAGCGTTCTCGTATATGAGACGTGCCGGTAGAATAATCTAGAAAAACGAATCGTAACGTGTGGCTAAAGCTGATTGTATTCCCGTATTTCACTATCGTAGTGAGCTTGTATATTTGCGAAGTGGCGAGCAGATCATTTCTGCGAGATATAGATTTGATTGAGATACGCCACAGGACTATACCGGCCGGACGAACGACCACGCCATTATCGTTGCATGTGAACGCCAAGGAAGGGCCGCCATTACAGCATCGTAGTTCTTCACGAAGGAATAACAGCCATTGAAATACATGAGATGCTTGACGGGCCACGAACGAGAGATAGATTCTTATATGAAGAATCTATCAGGCAAGCAGAGATCTCTCCAGTAACGAGGTAACTCTTAGAGTTCTGAAAACCATAGATCTTTACCGGTTGTTGAGAATCACTTGAATTCTCAATCAGAGTGCTATGGCGGATTAATATTCCCGTCTCCTTATTTCGATCTTGGTTCCAGATTTCTGGAGAGATTACGCGAGGCTGAAGTCCTCAGAGAAAAGATCTCTCCAGTAACGAGATTTCTGGAGAGATTACGTGAGGCTGATGTCCTCAGAGAAAGATGTCTCCTATCTATCGATAGGCCTGACGTCACATTTTACGATAATCAAGTCGAATCTGAGCTCAGTAAATATTTGTCTTGGTTTATTTTACGTGCGATTGCAACCGATATATCATTATTCCTTTATTTTCTTAAAGTTCAATTACTCAATTCACGTCGATGAAACCGATCGTCATTTTGTCCAAGAGAATCTTTCTATGAAACATGTTCGCGTTATTTATATTCCATACTGCGTTACTCATATCACGATAATTCTTTTGCGTTCAAGACTATTTCACGTTAGCTTTAAGTAAAGATTCTTTCGCACGTTCACGAATTTCATAACGTCTACCGTAAATACAACCTGATTTCTTTTCGAAAGATGCAATGCTGCGGCGATTAATGATATATTATTTGTATAGATTGATACGTCTTTCCTTATCGAATAGGATATTTAATAAACAGTGACGCATAATTTGGTATATTATTTCCTTCGTATTCTCGATTATCATCTGAGTTGATTTATTTTGCAAAGGTTAGCTACCTTCAAAGCCATTGGCTATTCGAACGAGAATAAAGTTACTTTACAAAGGATAATACGACGTATCAATCTATCTCTTACATGCAATTGTTTTTCTATGAATTATGCTTATCTATTTATGTGTGATTATTCATTTTATTCTCTATGTGATTTGTTTCATACGAATGGTCTAATCTAATTATCCGAATCTATTATGATGCAAGCTATGATCTGATAAACAATTGCAATTGAAATTACATACAGTCCATGGAAACATTAGATGAATATTTCTTGTTGTAAAAGATCAAGATTTAGAATTCATTGAATGAGTTGAATATTACGAGTCGTATTTATTTATTCCAGCTGACCAAAAGGATCATTCGTCTGAGAATTATGTATATTATGTGAACTACCATTAATGTGATTTGCCATTATCTTATGTGAATTATTCCAAACAAGTTTACTGATTTACTACTTCAAAAATGCAACTTGATATGTGAATATATGATCTCTCCCTCGAATAGAAAAGTGCGTGTGTCGTTTCCTCCCCTCATTAAATCACAAGCCTAGGCTCATGCGTGAGCTTGTACAAAACACAAACATTTATTTTTTGGGCACTATAACGAAAATTATATACAATCCTGATTTTGCGTGTATGAGGAGTTTAAAATTGAAAGTGTAGATTACAATGTCGAAAAAATCTTTTTGTTTCCGTATACTTGCTTACTTATGCCACATCCTATCCTTCAAACTGACTTACATTCCATTCCTGTGTACGTCTTTAAATACGAACCCATTGATTCATAATTTTGGATCTTAAAATTCTGTAAGCATGGCATTTTTTAATACTTTAGTATTACGTATTTTAATTAATTATACACATCCTCCTTTTTACGTTGTAGATGTCTCATTTGTATAAAGTCTGGACTGCCGATAGAAAAAAGAAAATATCACTTATACTTCGTGAATCAGATAATATGCTGTCAGAGCTTATTGAAAAAAGTAACACTAAGCTTGATATTGCTGGTTCTGTTCTTGTTATGGAAAAAGACGGAACAATAGTTGATGACAATGAGGTTGTAAAATTTTGTTTTGGTGAAACTTTAATGTTGCTACAGTCCGAAGAGTCCTGGTCTGCACAAAATGAGACAGAAGAAAACTTAACACAACATTAACTGACACTGCTTCACTTACATCTAGTTTCAAGAAAGGAACACTTTTTTCATACTCGTCAAGTTTGCAATCTGCTTCATCGCCCACATTTGAAACATCTAATAATAAAATACAACTGTCTAATTTGGAAAAATTTTCAAATACCATGGGATAAGTTAGAAATGTCAGTGATTAAAGAACTGGAAAATGAAAGTCGCAGCAAAGCAATGACTGCTGTTGTAAACCGTATAGTTTCAGAAATGAGAAATATACAAGAATTCATACCAGCTAAAGCATTCAAAATAATAGCTGAACAAATTGTCAGCAAATACCCAAAAACTTTTAAAGACATGGATGAGGACGGCAAATGTTTTGAAGACGGATCTCATACATTATTTGCGAAACTTCGCGACCGAAATAATTACTTAAGGGTCGGCAGGAGACATGGTGGAGACGCCTACCGGCCGGACTGGAATTACGGATTCGTAATAACCAGATTTTAGCCAAAATACCGAAATCTTATTCAATTTAGGATATTCTTAATCAGTAAGCTCATCTGTAGAGACGTGTTGTCACAAAAAATGCGTCGCATGCGACAAACGCGTGACAAAATTTTTTGTGATAATTCTTTCGTGAATCAAGAAAGAATTGATAAGGACTCCGGAAAAGAATCATTAGAATGTGGATCGGATTTAATAGAAATTCCAGGTACGTCACACCAATTTTATGCATGCGAGGGTAAGAGAAATGTAAATAACGACACGTTGACATCATTATCTTTTATGAAAACATTTTCTCACAATCATCTGTCGATGTATGCACACAAAAATTTCAATCAGACAAAAATAGGGGTATTGTTTCCGGTACTATATTGACAGGGACCGGTCATAAGCAGCTTGAAGAACTTCTTGCTGCTGTAGATATTCCATGCATGAGTAATAAAACATATATAAAGTATCATAATGAAATGTCGGAAACCTTCGCCTCCGCCGCGGAAGAAGAAATGCGCATGGCTGGCGAAGAGGAAAAATGTTTAGCAATTAAAAGAGGAGATATCATAGACGGAATTCCGCATATACCCGTGATAACAGACGGCTCGTGGATGAAGAGATCCTACCGTACTGGTGGTTACGATTCTCCGTCCGGAGCAGCTATTATTATGGGATATTATTCTAAAAAAGTCTTATTTGTTGGTGTGTCCAATTTCTTTTGTATAAATATATCAAAATATAAAACAATTCTCCTAAAGGCTTCCATTGCTCCTGATCTGTGACCTATAACCTTCGAGAGCCTAAAAGATAATGATAGCTCCGCAGTCGATGCTGCTATTTATACTTCTTTCCCTATCCCTATCCCTTTCCCTATCCCTTTCCCTATCACATGGCTACCCCGAAAATGGCGCGTTCTAATTGGCTGCCCTTCCCCCACTTATGTTTTAAAAATTGGGGGAGCAATCAGAGCTCCACTAGTATGGAAAGTGATATAATCTTCGAAGGTTTCCGACTTAGTTTAGAAATGCATGGCCTTATTTATAGTAAATATATCGGTGACGGTGATAGTGTATTAAAAAAATTGAGAGATTTTCCACCGTGTCCAAATATTGTTGTGCAGAAGATTGAATGCACGAATCATCTTCTCCGCAATCTTTGTAATAAAATACGTGAAGCAAGTAGTACCGGTAGTAGAAATATTTCAAAATTGAAAAAGGTCGTTGAGCACAGCGTTATAAAAATTCGAAACGCTGTGGTCAAGACTGTCACCTTTCGCCGCAATCGTGAAGTTAGTTGGCAAACAAAAATTTCCGAATTAATTAAAGATTTAAATAATATACTTAGCCATGTATTTGGTGAACATAAAGATTGTGCTTCGCTTCAATATTTCTGTAATGGACAACAGAAAGAAGGCGAAGAGAATCTTGTGTTCCAATTACAACGTGCAGGTTTATTACAAAAATTAGAAAATGCTATGAAACGCATTATAGATAATGCCGATAGCTTACTTTATAAATTTACTAGTAATTCCGTTGAAAGTTGTAATGGAATTATAAGTAAATTTATTGGTGGCAAGCGCGTTTATTATGCCATGAAAGGTTCTTATCAGACACGCGTTAAAGCATCCGTAGTACAATTTAATACTTTGCGAGCCTTAACTTCTGTTTGTCATACAATAGATAAAAAACCACCCGCACAAACAAAAATAATTGAAAATAGAAATATAAACAAGAATGCCAACCAACTTCAACGAACACGTGCGGCGAAAGAATTACAACTCTCTGTTCGTACATCTAAATATTCCGCTAAAATAACAGCTGATAAAGATTATGAACCTAATGCAGAACGGCCAGATATCCAAGATAATATGTACGAACAGCTGAAACGTTATCATTTTGATATGTTATTAGAGCAACAACATAATCGTGCTGTATTGGAATGTGCTACACGGGATCAGCATGCAAACTCGGAGTAGCACAACATACGGCGAGATCTTCTCACTGCTTCAAACTTTGGAAGAGTTTTTGGCAGAAGAGAAACAACTTCGTGCCAAAATCTTGTAAAAGCAATTCTTTATCCTCCTCGATTGACTACTGCGGCTGTCGAGTGGGGTAAAGAAAAAGAGATGATGGCACGAGAGCAATTGCAGATGGAATTAGGGATAGAAATTTCTAGTTGTGGTATATTTATAGATGAAACAATCCCATATCTTGCCGCGACGCCTGACGGCATTGTCGGAGACGATACTATCGTTGAGATTAAATGTCCTTATGCGGCGCGGCATGTACATCCCATCGATGCAATGCTCAAAAATATTTAAGATATTCATAGAATATTTGATAAAACCAATGACACTCGAATGAATCAAAGACACGCGTACTATTTCCAAGTACAGGGACAACTCCACATAACGCAAAGAAAGTATTGCATTTTTTGCTGTGTGGACACCCCTTGGATTAAAGTACACGATTGTCGAGCGTGATGACAGATTTTGGGAAACAAAAATGTCACCACTGCTTAAACGATTCTACGAGGACTGCTTGGTTCCTGAAATAATAGATAGTAGAGCAGCAAGAAATATGCCTATTCGGGAACCTCAGTATGTCATCGAAGCGCAAGCGGCTAGAAAAAATGAAAGAATAAAAGTGGAAAGTGTTATCGAAAGCACTACCACTTTTGCTATTCCAGAAATGGAGCAAGATGACGATTGCATTATAACTGATTATTCAAAACGAGATCTAAATGAGGATGACATAAAAAGACAAAAAAAATGTTAGATGATGTAATAACTTCTCTCCCATTAGTGAAGAATAATATTTTGTCTATAAATAGTAAATTAAATGATAAATCGTTAGATCTATTTTTACGCATTGTAAGAAAGACTTCTTGCTTTGAAACACAAAGTGTGTTATACTCACAATACCCGCACTTAATTGAAGCTAGTCGTAGCAATAAAAGCTTACAAATTATTGGCGGAACTTGCACAGATCATTGGCGATGTATTTATTTTGATGGCACCAAACTTCATGTGTACGACAGCCTATCTGGTACTACGTATGATAAATTGGCTGCTAAAGAGAAAGAATATATTCGCCTTCGTTATCCCAAGATAACAAAATATGATATAATTTGTGAAAAAGTACAAATAATACAACCGGATTCCATTTCTTGCGGAATTTATGCTGCGGCTTTCGCTACAACTGTAGCCTTGAAAGGAAATCCTTGTAATGAAAAATATTCAACTGACGTAAAATGCATGAGACGTCATTTATTTAAAATTCTAGAAAGCAAAAAATTATTGCCTTTCCCGAATTAATATTTTTCATTATTTAACACATCTTTGTAAGCTTTTATTGCTGCCATTATGCAAAAAGAAACAACGATAAAATAAGATGGTAGAAGTTATCTGCAATCGTCATTGTATAGAACATATATAGTAACATAACAATTTCGGAGAGACGATAAAAGAATATTGGTTGCGTTCTCACGGGAATGGGCGTTGGAGGGGCCGATTCTATAATCTCAATATTTAATTTTTTTGAAATAATATTAATATTTGTTTATATTAAAATATTAATTATTAATTATTAATAATATTGTTATTTATTATTTATTATTATTATTAATTTAATTTTATACATTATATTTTAGTTTTGAAAATAGTGCATTGCAAATTAGATCGCAATTTGAACTGAGGTGATTGCGTCGCAAAGTGTTAAACTCAGATAGGTTTTGCTTTGCAATGTACTATTTTCAAAATAAATTTATAATAATAGATAAAAAGTAAATTATATGAGCTTGCATATAAAAGAACAAGAAATATTTTATAAAGTATACTTCCCATAATATGGTTGAGGTCACTTTGCGACGCGATCATAACTCAGTTTAAATTGCGATCCACTCGAATTATTAATTCGTGTTGTTTATTACTAATTAACATTCTAATATTATATAACATTGTTTTACTTTCAGTTTTAATAATTTCTTTTATTATATTGATATTAATCTATATACGTAGAGTTGTTTATTGTTACAAAGAGATTAGAGTTGACGTCTGGCAAATCACTTTAAACGAAGAGGCGTGGCTAGCGTTGAATCAACGCCATTATATTGCAGCAGGTAACGTATGTACAATGGAGGTTTTAGTGAGTAGGAATCTCACACTACCCCGAAAAACCGGGGTGCCTTTTGAAGGTTTCTTCCACTTAAAAAAAAAAGCCATCCCAGTAAACACAAGGTAACATAACATCAATGATCATCATTAATATTCATAGTTACATTTCCGGTTCGATTCGTAATGATACAGTAACATTTCGTGCATTTACGGATCGATTCGTAATGATACAGTAACATTTCTTACATTTCCAATTCGATTCGTTAATTTAATACTTGATTGTTTAATAATACTATTATAAAAAGTATTGTTACATTACCGTCTCTTATTTTTCCTATGTTGTGTATATTTACTTTTGCAATCTGCTTTATTATACATTAAGATATTACTTTTTCTTTGTATTGTAAAATTACGAACGCAAGGAAATTTACTCTATTTGTGAGGGTCCTTTTATTACCTACTATAATAGGTGTAAATTTACATAAAAATTTTTTACAGTGTGCCTAAATTCAAAATATATAATTATCGTAAAAGTTATATACATATGTTGAATTTATCTCGTTCAATTGCATTCTATGAAATGTATAACAGATGATGAACATTTCTTTACACATTTACAGATCGAAAGAGATTTTGAAAAAAAATATCCGCAATGCAGAGATAAATTGATTGTAGATTGTATCATGGGACTCGCATTTTGAAAAATTGTACAAACTTTTAAAAAAAAACTTTTTAATAGGAGATCGACTTAATGAGATTCTTATGAAATCGCAATCTTTGGGTTTAAGTAAATATTTAATTTATATCTTCTTTTGGTCTTTTTTTATATTTATTTGTTGATTGTGTTTACATGTCTTTAAATATTTAATATTAATAACTTTATAGACAGTAAAACGATTCTTCAGATTTGGATATCATTAGCTCTCTTAGCTCCTAAATCAACAAAAGTTAGTACAAAAACCGATGGTCGTAGAAGAATGTGGAAACCTACAATTTCTGAAAGCCGAGATGGCATTCTTGTGCATTGCAAGGTAAATTAGTTCGGCAATATGTATTTGTTATCTAATATTTGAATTTAAAAGCGAATTGTAATAATTGATTACTTTTTATGTTAGTAAAATGCAATTTGATGTTTTCTTTTTTTTCAGATATTTGGAGATATTGAACAGATGTGTATTAATAAACAAAATAAGATGTCCCAGATAAATCTCACAATGCAGCCTTTTGTCATTGTTGTTGGACCCGAAGTAACTACGATCGAGAAAGTATACCTGCGGATCGATAAAATTATGTACGAAATGCCATCTGTTTTGAAGGCCATTGATGTACTTTTTAAAATATTTATAACTTTCAATGCGTGCTATCCAAAAGAGTGTGAGAACTTTTGGTACTTGATTCAATGGGACGTCTATGAAATTCGTACAGCTTCAGATCAAAAAATCCCATTTGTTTGCAGTATTTTACATGATTTAAAACAAGGTTAGTTATTTTCTTCTTCTCATTTCAAAATTTTTAGAATCAATTGAATTAATTGTAATTCTCTGATATTGTACATTCTTAAAAATCTTGTAGTCTTGTAGACTTATTATTTTGTATACAATCAGTTAGCGAGACAGTTTTCAAATTGTTAATTTTTAGTTGCGTAGTAGAATAACTAGATATAAGTATATATATAATATAGTTAGATAAGATATAATTACATATAAGTAGATATAATAAAATAGATATATAGATAATATAGTTAGTTTTAAGCAATATTTGTGCGCAGTTTTTTATTTCTTAAATTTTCATCTTGAATCTGTAATCTTATTTTAATTAAACATATAAAAAATATTAAAATAAAGAAAAACAAAATTAACATGAAGATGGAACAACCAGTCAAAATGAGCTGTCAGTTTTGTTTAAGGGGATGCTGGAGCCGTCTGTATAACCGACAAAATTACCATTTTCTATGTTATCGACTATATCTGTCCTTGTATAGACAAAAATATAGACAAGAATAGCACGCTACATTGCACACACACATACGCACGATACACATCGATATCATACTTTTATATTACGCTTCCAAATCTTGATTTGGGGGGTTTATCGATGTTTTTCTTGTTGTCCAATTCAGGGGAACTTGTTTTCGCGTTCGTACTAATGGTATATCTCTTATATGAAATACATCTTGTGACGAGCTGACAGCTCGCCGCAACTCGAGACGCCATATTGGGATAAAAGTAGGATAAGGAAATCTGTACTTTCGTAATGTTTTCTCGTTTTCCATATAAAATCGGAGTTCCCCTGAATCATTAATGTATGTACTGCAATTCTGGAGAAGGATTTTTAATTCTGTCAAATTAATACGACGCTACGTTTCGACAAAAAATGCCGGTAAAACAGACGGCTCCAGCATCACCTTAAAGCAAATTTCTGAAGATACTCAAATTCAGCTAAAACATTTGAAATCTCATCATACATTCGAAGTTTCATATAATTGTATTTTCTCAAATTGTTACAGAAAATTTTACAAATTCTTTACCTTGGAAAGACATTTAACAGAATGTTCATTTCGAAATAACCAAACAAAATCAGTTTCCAATAAAATTCAAAATTCCATTCAAAGTAATACACGAACGATAGAAGACATTCATTTTGGAGAAGAGTCTACACATAGTTTCTCATTTAATAATGATAATTCTTTAAAACAGGAAGATGTATTACAATCTGAGGATATTCGGAATTATGTTTTGAAATATATCGGTACATTGTATAATAAACCTAATGTTCCTAGATTGATCGTGCAAGAAATTGTTGAGGAATTGCAAGAGATTATTCAGAATATTTCAGAACACTTTCACAATAAATTGAAAAAGGAATTACCTACCTTATAAATTTCAAAATGTTTTACAAAACTGTTTTAATATATCAGTATTAGAGGATGTTGGAACAGAACATAGAAGATTTGAGTATCTCAAGAAATCAAAATTATTTATTCAACCGGAACCGTTCGTTATTGGTGATGTATATAATGATAAGAAAAACAAGCAGAAAACAATTCTAACAATTAAGAAATGCGAAGGTCAAATTGTTCCAATGCATAAAATATTAAAATATTTACTAGAAATACCTCATTTTTACGAGAAAGTATTAAACATCATTAATACTGACAGTTCATCGTCATATACTAATAAAGTGTACACTAATATTTGCGAGGGAAGCATTTGGAAGTCAATACGAGAATATTATGGTGATCAAATAGTCATACCGTTGTTCTGGTATTATGATAATTTCAAAACTGGAAATCCTTTGGAAACAGCAGCAGGCATTCATAAAGTAGGTGCATTATATGGATCTATAGCGACTCTACCGCCTGAATATGCCTCCTCATTAGAAAACATTTTCTTAATACAATTTATTTATTCCTCTGATAGAACGCACTTTGGAAATTCCAAATGTTTCCATAAGGTCATTGAAGAAATAAAATTTTTAAGTAACACAGGAATCGTTATACGTGATACGAAGAATAATGAAACTAGAGTATATTTTATTATTATTATTTATTATTATTATTATAATCTAAAAAATATGTAGAAATATTTTTAACGCCTTAAGTATTGTCCGAAAAATAAACGTATAAAAAAAACTCAAGTGATGAGACAGTTTATATCTAAAAAATATTATTTTATTTCTTGTAAAATTTTATTTTAATTCTTTGTCTCTCTCTCTATGCCTATCTCTCAATAATTATTTTAAAATATGAAAATGCAATTAATTTAATAAATTTATTTAATTGATATTAATATTAAGAATAATTGTAACTAATATAGATACTTGATAAAATATATATTTAAAATATTTCAATAAATTGCCTATAAATTTCAAGTGACTTGATTATACGTGATTATAGTGTTCTATGCAATAAAAACATATTAGACGCATCAAATAAATGATGCGTCGACATAACGAGTTCTGTTGTGAACTCGATGCGTGTTAACGCGAAAGCATTCTCCCGTAAGCAAAATAAATCGATAAATGATAGAGGGTTCTAGGATTAATTATTTAGCCTAGTCTGATTTAGTCTATCCATTTTAGGGCAACAAATATGTGACAAGTCACATTTATCTGCATTATTACGTGGGAATAATACATAAATATACATTCTAATATATTCACAGATTCATTACCCTCTTAGAAAAAATTCATCATCACTCACCGACCAGATGCGCAACGGGCGGAGTTATTCAGCTATGTAGCTGCGATGATTCTGTAACACAAAAACGAAAGATTCATATTAAAGAGACGCTCAAAATGACCAATGTTTCAGAAAATAATTTACACACGTCTAATTCGTCTTTCAATTAGATTTATTAATATATGTATTTATTTTCTGGGAAAAATCTTTACGAGAATAAACTTTTTTTAGATGGTTTCCCTTTCTCAAATTATTTCTTACTTATCCGAGATAAATCGGCCCGAATAAATGAAAAAGCTATTAATTTTAAGATAAGAAAGAATACTCACCCCGAGGTTGCTCCGCCGGGGCCTGATGCCTCCGCCAGGCCTCCTCCTCCTCTCAGAACGGGATTGTCAGGCTTCCTTCTCCTCCTTGCCCTCCTCGCCATCCGTTGCACAGGACACTCACAGAACCACTGTCCAATATTTCACGATCGAGAGCGAAGTATCTGGCATAACACGATCGCAATACTTTATTAGTTTATTAGACATTAGATACTCCTGATATAAAACGATCGACGTACTACGGCGCACTTCCATTATTTCAATCCGACAGTTTACCGAGCTTCTTTCTCCGCTGAACGCGGCCAGGGGGTCTATTACGTATCTTTTCACGAGGTAAAAATGCGAAAAGTGAGAGAGTTCACTAGAGTATCTACGATTTCATTGGTCAAAATCTAGTAAATCTGTTCACTTTTTCGCATTTTCACCTCGTGAAAAGATACGTAATAGACCCCCAGCTTATTTACCGACGCCGCACGCCGCGCGGATACAACACAACGCGAGTCGAGTCAACGGCCGAATTGAAACAAAACGAGCGAACCGTTCGAAAATATACGCTCGACCCAAGTAGCAAAGATGACGTCTAAAGACGTCTTATTGACGTCATAGACGTCATTAAGACGTTATTAAGACGTCATTTGGCGTCACTTTGCTACTTGGGGAGACACGCTCGCGATACAGCTCGAAATATACAATGTAAAATTCCGCGAGATGCGAATGCAGTTAAACGTTAAACGGTCGACACATATATCACACATGTCATCACTACGCCTCGTTATTCTAAATCACGCGATTCGCGTACTCTGTACTCTGTACTCACATTAAATCCCACGATGATATCCGACGGGCGACGATTCTCGACCAAACGTTGGTCCAGCACTCCGATCGTCTTCTCACTCGATCCTGTGTGCGATAATAGTCCATTATTCATTGAAACACAATAAACTTATTATATTCGGCGTACATTAATCCAATATTCACCTCAGTCCGATTCCCGTACCCGCGCGAGGCGCGAGGTATGTGGTATGTGCCGCGCAATGGCCAGCGCGCTTCGGCGTGCTTCGGCCATGTTCGTGAGCAGTCGGCGCGTGACGCGACGACGAAAATCAGTCGGGATAATCCGACGATTGAGAGAATTACTTAATATTGTATCTTTCTTACCTGCGATATCATCGTGATACTCTCATCACGGAATCGTCGCCGCTCACTCGGCTGCTTGTCGGTTCGAGCATTGTCAGCGTCGGGAGTCGAAACGTGAATGTCGTGAATGATAGCGCGGCGTGGACGACCGTCTTTATTTGTAAACACCGCGTGGCGCGCTGGCGTACAATTCCGGCTTTCGCAAAAACAAAAAACGAAGCGCCCGCGTGCCAACGATCTCGCCGCTGCGCCGGCAATATTTAATTATTTACCTGACGATATCATTTAAGGCCCCGGGCATAGAAAAACTTGAGCAGTAAGGAAATCAACGGTACTCATTCGCTACCGCTTACGTTATGTCTTGACTGTGAAGGCCCGGGCACATAGAAAAACTTAAACAGTAAAACGTTAACAGTTAGCAAATCAGCCAATCACAATCAAGAACTTAAGACATAATGTAAGCAGTAGTGAATCAAAACCGTTGATTTCCTCACTGCTTACGTCTTACTGCTTAAGTTTTTCTATGTGCCCGAGCCCTGATTGGCTGATTTGTTTACTGCTAAAGTTTTTGACGTAGAACTACGTCTTTATCGACAGTAAGGAGGGGTATAAGGGGGGTATAAGGGAGGGGGTATAAGGGGGGGTATATAAGGGGGGTAGGGGGTATAAGGGGGGTATAAAGGGGGGTAAATCTAGGCACAGCCTGCAACAAATGCAACGAAAATATGTCACACTTTGAACGTTTGTATCTTCGAAACTAATAATCGTAGAATAATCAATAACATCTCATTTTAAAGCTTAAGAAGTCCCATTTATGATAAGACAAGTCGGAACCTTCCACTTCTTACCTCTTCGATGCAGTAGCGTTAGAAAGTTTAGCTAAATTTCTTGTGCTATTTTCGAATGCAACGAAAACATGTCACACTTTGAACGTTTATATCTTCAAAACTAATAATCGTAGACTAATAAATGACATCTCATTTTAAAGCTTAAGAAGTCCCATTTATGATAAAACAAGACCGAACTCTCTATTTATAACCGATTTTCTTAAAATGGAATTATTATAAGAACCTGACGTCTGTCTGTATGTCTGTCTGTCTGTCTGACCGTGAACTATTCATTCGTTAATAGACCGAATTTTAAAGAATTATGTATGAAATAGGGGTAGAATTTTCCGGAAATGACGGTGGTGGGGTTACTTTTTCGATACCGATTTTTTTTAAACCGGTTGTGCAGTTTTTTGTTATATTTTCGAAAATAATAATCGTAGAGTAATAAGGGGGGGTATATAAGGGAGGTAGGGGGGTATAAGTTTTAAACTGGTTGCGTAGTTTTCGATGCCAATGTGTTTCTTATGTTCTAAAACGTCAAAATATCGCATTAAAAAATCCAAAATTGCTAATAATAAACCGATTTTTTTCTTGCAACGTTTTGCGCGAACTACTCATTTGTTAATAAACCGAATTTTCAAGAATTTTTTTTTAGTGGTTTCCCCAGTAGGCCTATTCCACTGTAAAGAAATCCGTGCTTTGTTATATTATGACTCCAATAAACTTCGTGTCTCTCACAGACATGGTATCTCTTACAGACATGGTGTCTCCTAAAGTTATTCAAATTTTGACATTTTAACATTATATTTATTTTTTTTTCTTTCTTCTGGGGTAAATATTAAATTTTTTTTTATTTTTTTTATTTTTTTTCCTGGAATAAATCTTGTACATCCTGATCTTTTTATTCGACCCCTATTTCATACTGTCAGGACATCTTCCTTTAGACCGTCGTGAGACAGGTTAGTTTTACCCTACTGATGACCAGTCATTGCGATAGTAATCCTGCTCAGTACGAGAGGAACCGCAGGTTCGGACATTTGGTTCACGCACTCGGTCGAGCGGCCGGTGGTGCGAAGCTACCATCCGTGGGATTATGCCTGAACGCCTCTAAGGCCGTATCCTCTCTAGTCAAAGGTGGCAATGATATCTCTCATAATCCTGTTACTGTGCCTGGACAGTAGACGTAGTTCTACGTTGTTGGTTGCGGCACAGTTGTTACTGTGCCTGTTTGATTTTTTCTCATATTTTTTTCTTATGTTTATATGACTCTTCTCACCAATGACTGACTAACGAATTATAGTAAAGGAAGAACAAATTTTTTTCAGACCTGTTTCTGCTTCTCTTAGCACTTCGACTTAACAGTCGATTCAAAATCCCAACTTTGTGGGACAGCAGACACCGAATCTGATGATACAACGTCTGATGTACCAGCAACAACAGCAGGAGCCGCAATCTCAACATATGGCAATGAATTCGTCAATCCCAGGCGTGCTGAGACAAACAATGAATATTCAAATGCATGAAGAACAGTTGCAGACTCTTATCGGGAACCCACCAATAATGACCGTACAAGTGAGTTGTTTAATACTGAAAAAAAAATATATATATATAATATACTAGCTGTGTAGATATATAATGTATACATACTTGTTCATCAGCAACCTGGTCAGTATGGTGGAACAGACCATTGGCCATTGGGTCATAATCAACCCCGGCAATCTGGGAAACAAGATGATATGTTTAGACTGCTGCAACAGCTGCTGCAAAAGCAGAATCAACAGCACGAAGAGCTGCTGCAAAAGCAGAAGCAACAGCACGAAGATCTGCTGAAAAAGCAGGAGGACCATCACCTGGTACTGCGGAACAAAATAAATCAGCTGAAACAGCAGCAGAACTCGATGCAATCGGAGTTGAATTTGCATCGCTTTTATAATTCGCCGCCAAGTCCATCAAGTCGGCGCCATCGCTACAACCGGCGTGATCGTTAGTAAGGCGCAATAAGTCTCTCTGGATAGATTTTAAGCAGTGACGACAATGACGTAAATGATGCGACAAGAGACTGTTATTACGTATTCTCCCCTCGTATCCTCCAGAGCCCCCTTTACCACTCTTTCTCGCTGTACACATATATCTTTCATAGGCTACGGTCAACGTGACGCTACAAATGCTTTGGAGCGTTCTTCTTCTCTTTCTTTCTTCATTGAAAGAAAAGAGAAGAGGAATGCTTCGAAGCATTTGTAGCGTCACGTTGACCGTAGCCTATGAAAGATATATGTGTCATTACACACGGGTTACAGATTGGCCCGCGTACAAAACACACACCGAACCACATTACATGACTATTGCCAGTGTTGAATCATAGTAAAGCTCTAATAGCGAATTCGGGCGCTTGCACTAGTGCACACTGAGTGCGCTCTTGTTTATAATCTATTCTTATATTTAAAGTCGCTTAAATACACATTTAAAGACTTTTTAGCCAATAAAACAATCTGTAATATCTATATATGGATGCTGTACAAATCATTTTATAGACTAATAGACTAAGAAGTATTTAAGATGATCTGTAAATATAATTGATTAAGAACAAACCTTAGTGCGCACTCAGTGTGCACTAGTGCAAGCGCCCGAATTCGCTATAAGTATAAGTTCCTCCTCCTCCTTCTCCTCCTTTTTTATGTGCCCGGGCCTTTAATATACTATATATCTTATAGCGGTACAAAATTAACATATGCCGAATATACCGTTTCTCGTGTTTCGATAAATGGGCTTACGTAGTTCTGTTTGAGAACGGTCGACTTGTGATCAGCGAGTCCCAGGTTCGATCCCGACTCTTCGGTTCGAGCCCCATGTATGCCCTTGGTTTTTAAACAAAACAGGGTAAATCTGAAGAATAGTGGTCTCCTCACCGATTTCGTTGAACTTAGGCTTAATCGACGCGTTTTTGCACAAAACGACCGAATCTGGCAGAAAAAAGTGTCGCTCTGCCCCGCGAAGCGAGATATTAACAGTTAAAGTTGACAGGAATCAGGTTATGATTCCTGTCATACCGACGAGCTGTAGCGACTACGAACATGCCCTGCAGCCATATGCGCATGCTCAGTGGCCGCACGCGCATGCAGGCCATGCAGCAGATCACGTGACAACTGTTTGGTTAGTAAGTCAGAAGTGTAACATAATTTGAAATGATATTCTTTTGTTTTATCTTAAGTTATCGTGTCAAAATGCAGCTGCACGAGTTTTTGGCAGTGACTCACGATAAAGACAAATTAATAAATTATTTAATAGAACATAATGTGATAAGCAACGAAATATATTGTCCGAAGTGCAATAATAAATTAAAGTTAAACAGAGATAATTTCTCATTTCGTTGTCGGAAAATATTATATGAGAAAAATAAACATAAAAAATATGTGAAGAAACAATGCACATTTAGAGGAAGTGTTAGATTTGATACATGGTTCAGCAAATCTAAATTAAGCCTGGAAACAATATGCAGGATGACTGCATATTTTATTACGTTAAGACCTCCGAGACTTATGTTTATGTGCACAGAGTTACAACTTTCTCAGCACTCGGTTGTTGACTGGATTTCTTTTTGCCGAGAAGTAAGTATAATTTAATATACTTAATACAATGAATATATGTTCAATAGATATATATTTATAGAATTTGTTATGTTGATTTGTTATAATAGGTTTGCATATGTAACGATGCGCCCTTTAATAAGGCATCGTTCCCGGCCACCACCCGCCGGATGCCGTCCGACCGTCCTCCGTCGGGCGAGGACAGGGCGCGGTGCGCCCAATTTTTTAAATCTTTCGAAACGCACCGTGTGCGCGGGAAACCCGCCGCACCGGTGCCTTCCCGCACGGCGCCGACGAGCGCCGACGAGCGCCGACGAGCGCCGACGGGAGCCGATCCCCGCCGAAGACAAACGCGCGGGATCGCGCCGCTCCCACCACCACGCGGCGCGCCTGACGATCGGCCTCCCTCCTGCCGGACTCGCCGCGCCGAGCGGTATATAAGCCGGCACGCGCGGCGAGACGGCACTTCGTCTATACCACGGCAATCCGCCTGTTCCTGACGAAGCCTACCCACCATATCCTAGGGCGACGCGCTAAACGAGGTCCAGAGTGTGGGCCTCGAGTGAGTGTTCTCAAGCGTCCCCGAGCTCCAGCCCACTTGCTCCCGACGGCCACGGCCCAACGAGGTCGAGCGTGCTCGGCCTCGTCGCGAGGGTTCTCACCGCCGTGACCCCGGGACTCCGCACTCCTGCGTCATCGCGCTCCGTACTCCGGCACCGCACCGAGGGCATATGCACGCCCGCCCGCGGTAACCTACCGCGATCCGCCACTCATGTAACATACCGCGTTTCCTACCGACCGTTGTCTTGCACCGCGTCCCGCGATTATATGTAATATACCGCGTTCCGTCACTTATGTAATTGTAAGCCGCGTCCCGTCGAAATCCGCCGTGCGATATCCCGCGTTTCCTACCGACCGTTGTCGTGTATCGCGTCCCGCGATTATATGTAATATACCGCGTTCCGCCACTCATGTAATCTCTGGAATAAATCTTCCGTGTAAACTACCACTTGCTTATTGTCTCTGGGCCTGTCATCGAACTCCCGATCCAACGCACCAGTCCGCGTTCGATTAAAGTCAGGCCGTTACACATATATTGGGCCGAAAAGAACTCAACGAAACTTGGAGGGCCCAATATAATCGTCGAAATAGACGAAGCAAAAATCGGCAAAAGGAAGTACAATCGTGGCCGAATAATCGAGTGAAAGTGGATCTTCGGTGGATACGAACGTGGCACAAAAAAAATTTTTATTGTGCCAGTGCAAGACCGCACGGAAAAAACTCTGCTTGAGCTGATCAAGAAGTGGATTCTACCTGGGACGACGATAATGTCGGATTGTTGGAAGTCGTACAACTGTTTAAACAGTGAAGGCTTCCAACATCTAACAGTAAATCACTCGATGAATTTCGTCGACCCAGATACCGGTAATTACATTGCAAATATATAAAGAGCAACATATGCATTCGAAATACACAACACTAAACTTAGCATTACTCATTTCTATTTGTTTGTCTATTCAGGAGCCCACACTCAGCACATTGAACGTGTTTGGAGAGAAGTAAGGGCTAATATCCCACGGTATGGAACGCGTTCTTCGCATTTAGTGGGATATTTAGCTGAATATCTCTTCAAACGCGTTCATGCTTATGAAGATCGCTTAAGCAGTTTTTTCCGTGCAATTGCAGAATTGTATCCACCGAAGACTGTGGACGATGAAGCAGATGTCTCGGAGGCTACATAATTACAAGTTTAAGTTAGATCTGCTAAACCATGTATTAAATCTAACACTTCCTTTAAATGTGCATTGTTTCTTCACATATTTGTTACGTTTATTTTTCTCATATAATACTTTTCGACAACGAAATGAGAAATTATTTCTGTTTAATTTTAATTTATCATTGCACTTTGGATAATGTATTTTGTTACTTATCACATTATGTTCTATTAAATAATTTATTAATTTTTCTATCATAAATTATGTTAATATTATTGCATCCCTACTCGTCAATATATCCTATATAATATATCAAAGTATATGCGTGGGCGGATGGGCTTCGCCTCCCTGGACCCCCCCCCCCCCCCCCATGATCGGTGTGAGTGAACCTAGAAGTGTGAGCGGGGGGGGGCTTGGCCTCCTCACTGATTTTAGGACACGCCTTCGGCGTATAGATTAGTGACGCGCTTTAAAAGTATTTAAGTGTTTAAAGCACGTCACTAACCTAAGCAGGGCACACATGTGCCCTGGAATTTTTTTGGAATTGTATGTAAAACACGAAGACCGGTTTTGTTAACAAGCCGACCTATATCCTCGCTTACGCCTTTAATGTACGGTAAGACAATGCATCTCGCTGCATCAAACGTACTATCACCCGTATCATCGCTTTGTACGATTGTCCGATTTATGATAGGCTCATCTCGTCTACTTAGAATCGATCCTATTGGTTATTCCAACAACCAATAATATTTTAACAATCTGTCACGACTTCTTTGTTTTTGGGTCAAACGCGCCAGTCGGTCGATCGCTTCCGTGCGAACATGTCACGTTCGGCTACAGTTAACTTGTATATATCTTATCACTCGACACACAAGACATGTAAGAAGTTTATTAATTTATTATTTATTATTTATTATTTATTATTTTTTATTTATTATTTTTAATTCTTTTATCATTGTACTTCTATCATTATACAACTGACTACGTTACATTTTATTTTTGGACACACAAGTTATGTAACGAGTTTTAACGTTTATTTTATTTTTGCATTTTACTTTTTATTACTACTAACATGCACTATTTTTAGCTTTATGATTTTCCTGGAACAACTTCATATTACGGATGTCTTGTGATGTTTTACGACGAGTCTTTTAGATGATTTAGGTATGACTAATTTATTTAAGTCTTGTAATTTGGTAATTTGTTACTCGCTTAAATTGCGTTTCGTTATTACAGTCACTTGATAAGGGCCCAAACCAAGGGCCGAAACGTCGTGCGAAATTTGATGTACGAAACTTTGCCAGTTATGTCGAGAAACTGAAATATATTTATTTATCACTGGCGAACTACGAAAGCTGTTTATTTTTATAATTAATATTATAGTAACTAAATATTTGATCAAATTTGAGCAAATTTGATCAAAATTTATGTATTTACCTAGAGACTTTGTCACTTATTAACATTGTAATTACGTACTAATTCATATTTACTTTAGGAGAGAATGCTAGTAATAGTGTGAATACGAATGAAGATTCCGGACTGGATAAAAGTGAAGTGTTGATTGAGATTGTAGATCCAGCGCCTTGTATACCTGATTTAGATATGGATGTACATATTAGCGATTTAGAAATAGTTTTATTACTAGAAGAAAATAAAAACAGTTTAACACTGGAGACAGAAAGTTTAGGTACAGCGGAGGCTCACATAAATACTTCAAAGATTTGTGATTCAACATGTATGATTGATGTAGAGCCTTCTGAAAATTTTGGTCAATGTAACTTGTTTGAAGGTTTGTAAACTATTATTATATAAAATATTTTATACAAATTAAAGTTAATTTCATTATATTTATATATTTTTCAGTTGATGCAAATGTTGATGCAAACGTTGATGCAAATGTTGATGTAAATGTTGATGCAAACGTTGATGCAAACGTTGGTGCAAATGTTGAAAATAAAACACAAAATGATAAAGAAGTGTTTCAAAGATTCGAGGAGAGCTCAAATTGTAATAAACAAGTTTTAAATACTGGTGCAATTGAAGGTAATATAAACAATTATTTATTTTAAAAAATAGTGTATAAAATAAATTTAATTTTTTAAAATATTGATTACAGAGTTCAAGAATGGCGATGAAGAAAATAAAATTGAATATGGAGATCTAAGTATAAAAAGAGTGACAAAGATTTTTGAAAAGTCAAATAAAAATGTTTTACGAAACACTGTTCTTAAGGTGGTTCATGCATTTAAGTCATATGTACTTAGCCCGGAAAATGTGATATGAAATGAAAGGTTAACGTTCCTCGAGTGTGTCTGTAAAATTTCAGATTTTTTAACCGATTGGTTCCGGAG
Source organism: Temnothorax nylanderi (assembly GCF_030848795.1). NCBI lineage: Eukaryota > Metazoa > Arthropoda > Insecta > Hymenoptera > Formicidae > Temnothorax > Temnothorax nylanderi. The sequence goes on along the minus strand of NW_027249333.1, from coordinate 160,977 downwards.
ATATATGTCCGTAAACTTTGCCAATTTAACGCGGTGGGGGGACCCCTTATCCGAAAAACGAGACTAAAGCGCTTATGCTGCAAAAATTGCAATACTTCAAAAATAGATTAACGAACCAAAAACTGACGAAACGATGCAATAAACATTTTGCAAGATACTGACGAAAGCCCGAGTTCATTGACCGAACCATATAATAATAAAACGTAATTTTCGATTGACTAAATCGACAACACGGAACTGATGGCTGGGCTCGAGCGGCACTAGCGGCAGCTTGGCAACGTCGCACGTGTCAGCTGATGAGTATAGCGCACGGAGAAATAGATTCTATCAATTTTTCGTTTCGTCTCGAAACGTCCCTTACGTCGAGGCTGCTCGCTCCAGCTCATATTTCACACTTGTATCGCTTGTACGTACAGGTTATGTAGATCGCGACGACGAAGACTGCTGACTCAGCTGACCGCAACGTTGCCGCGCTGCTGTTGTACATATATTCACAGGGCTCACAACTCTAGTAAAAGATGTGACTTTCGTCTCAATATTTTATTACGTAGAGGTCGTATAGCATTAAAGATGTCATAAATAATAAATCTAATTATATGCTAATTTTTACGGACAAAAATCACACTTATTTATCACTAATAAGAATAGTTGCCTATTTGACTTGCAAGTACTGCATGAACCACCTTAAAGAGATTCAAAACCGAGTGAGTGATAAAACTCAAGGTATGTATAAAAGACTAACTTTCCAATATTTTTTAAATACTTAAATAATGTTATTTTTAATAACAACACTTTTTACAGATATTGATACGGAATGCAATAAAGATGGAGAAAGAAAAAACGTCCCATCGCCTTTCAAAAGAGCTCTGATTTGGCCTGAAGAGATTAAAAGAAAAAAGAAAACAAAGTCAACTAAAAAGATCTCTACCGTATTGACGTCAGAAGAGTGGCAACAACATCATTTGGAAATACAAGAGGAAAAATTAAGAAAACAGAGAAATAGAAAATAGAAAAAAGTGTAGAGAAGAAGCAAAGAAAAGAAAAGCTGAAGAAAAGGAAGCTAAAAGAGCTGCAGCTGAAGAAAAGAAAAAACTGAATGAAGAGATAAAAAAATTGATGGCGAAGAAGAAAACATTTCAAAAGAAAACTAATACTAATAAAACATTGTAATTGTTTTGTAATGAATGTCTTAATCAAAGTTTCTGCCGTAACCAAAATGTGTTGTGTTGAACTGTTAAAGTTTTAAATAAGTTTAATCTAATTATTAAATTAGTGATAAAAGTAAATTATTTAATATATTGTAAAACTCTTTTTTAATTAATAATAAATAAATTTACTTATTTAAAACAATAATAATAAAAATAAATCATTTATTAGACTGTAAAAAAACTTCTTTTAAGACTTTATTTTCTAACCTAACCTCTTAAGATTAAGCATTTCTTTATTCAATATTTTTATATTTTTAACTTTTCTACAGTTTTTTATTAACTTATTTATTATTTTATTCTTGCTTTTACTCTGCAAAATAAAATTCCTTTTATTAAAATTATTTTAATACACTTAAAAAGTCATGGTCAGTTACTAGGACCTCATAATTTGGACGCTGGGACAATCGCATTTTGGCTGGTCATGTATTGGTACATCGATGTCTACTACATTTTTATTTAATTTAAATAAAATACCGCAAAAAATATCACTTTTTTTACTCGTTTAAGCAGAAAATAGTTATAACTTCCTAAATAAAAAAGTTTTTTGTAGCTTAAAATTAATTTTATGTATTAGATTTAAGATTTATTTTCTTCGTATCCTTAAGTGGCCCGTTATTGGTACTTTTACCTTAAATATAACGCAACGAGTATTGCATTTTTGCCACAGAGACACCAAAAAGCATCAAAATAGACCCCCAATCGCAAAAACCAGATCTTTCAGATCATGTGTTTGAGCAACTTTGGCAAAATCATTTGAAACAGACACCCAAAAATGGAAAACGGACAACGTCTTGCGCAACAACCGTAAAAAATATTTTGTATCCCCTGTGCATTGATACTGCAGCCATGAAATATGGTCACGATCGAGAAGAAGTACCGATGAGGAAAGAGTTAGCCGTAAAACTAAAAAAACATATATATATATATATATATATATATATAATATATATTTATTAACTTCAGCTACATAGCCAAGAAGTGGACTTGGTTTACAAATAACCTTAATCATTCATCCTGCCATTCATACACTACTATCATAACTTACAACTAACTATTGCACATTCCCATAGAGCACAAAATGTTTTTAAAATATTTTTTAAATATTTTTTAGGAAGATTAAAATAATTCAAAAAATATTTTTTGAATGTTTCTATGTCCGCCAGATCATGTCAGAAAAATATTTTCAAAAATATTTTTATAAGATTGCAAATAAATATATTTAATAATATTTGTAAACTCTTTTAGAAATATTACTTCAAAAAATAAAATATGTTTAACCCAATAAGTAATAATTGTGTTTCATGTTTGAAAGATTTTTTTAATATCTGTAAAGTATAGGTACATCTTTTTTTTTATATATTTGAAAAATATACATATCTATCTTGTGAATGTCATGATTTTGCTTCGCCAAAGACCTGCTTATATTAGCCCTCAACTGAAATTTACTTACGAGTTAGTCTTACCATTATGCGCCGCCTAGCAGCGTCGTTCCAAACTAGCACGGAAAGATGCGCTATCATGCATCTTTTAATTAAGAATATTTCATAATATTTCAAAAATATTTGAAAAAAGATTTTAGAACCAATAATAGATTTAAAATATTTTTAAATATTTTGGAACAAGATTATAAAACAATAAATATGTTGATTTAAATTAATATTTCAAAAATATATTTCAAATATTTAAGAAAATATTTCCTGGGTGATAAAGAAGAACATTTTTATAAATATTTTTAAAAGATTCTCAAAATATTCTTAAAAATGTTATCACAAAAGGTTTTTTAACTTTTTTAAAATATTCCTAAAACCATTTTAAAATATTTCTTGCAATATTTTTATAGAAATATTCAAAAATATTTTTTGAAAACATTTTGTGCTGTATGGGTTGTTACACATTGACCTTCATGTATTATTCCAACCTTCTTTTTCGCTCTTCTTTCTCTAACTTTGACCGTTCTCTATATAATCTTAACAATATCTTCTCTTTGATGATGTCCATATCATCATTCCAAAGCCTCTCTAATCTTTCTTTATTATTCTTACCTAATTCTATAAACCAATTTTTTATCGCTTCGCATTCCGACACATAATGATTCGTGTTATCCCTACCTTGTTTACAAAACATACAAATACCGCTTTCCTCTTTTAACCAATACATATAACTAAAAAAACATATAAAATCTTACGGATTATTTATTGCGATCGCGCATCACTTTGCACGGTACACCCGAAATTAAGGAGGGTGGTTAGTAAAATCAATTTGATAAGAATTAGTTCAAATTTACGGAGAATATTCGTCTATGGGAATCTGTCGTCCATGCCAAAGTTGAAGACAATCATCTGCATGGTTGTCGAGTAATTAATTATTGAAGTTATACTCTTGTCTCTCTCTTATACACGGGCGACACAGCAGAAATGTTACGTAACCTGTAATGTAACTCTCGAAAGCATATTAAAAATGATAAGAACTTAGTGAAAATAGGTGCAAATAACTCTTTACATATTTAGGAAGAACTTTCTCGAAGACTGAAATGATTCGTCTTTATAGTTATCAAGAAATTGTAAAAATAAAACAGGACCACATTTATTATTTCCACATTTCAATGTGGATAATAACGTATTTGGGTTTTAATTGTACAAACAACTCTTTTTAAACCTTAAGAAACAGCAATTAAATGCATTCCACATATTTATTTGCTAAAATTCGTTTATTTCACGCGACGAAAATCTAACCTATATGCTTTTCCCCTGCCGCGCGCCCCTTCCCCGCACAGAGAACAAACCAACCTCCTTAAAGCCCCTTGCACAATGCCAGGCAACAGGCAATAGGAACAGGAAATAACCAAAAAATCGTTAATTACAACCTAAAAAATTCGAATGCTATGATTGGTTGGCAACAGGCAATAGGCACAGAATTACCAACGTGACGGAAACTCTGTGTCTATTGCCTGTGCCACTGTTTATTCTGCATTTATACATGATTTCTGATTTCTATATATTCCCTGTTCCTATTGCCTGTTGCCTGGCATTGTGCAAGGGGCTTAACACGCAACGCGATAAACCGGCTACAATTCGTTTATCAGCTAAATCAGTTAAATTCTTTAAAAAGCCAGCGTTTTTTTAAAAGGCCAAAAAAGGTTCGTGTTTTTTAAGATCGCGTAGAAAACGTCGACGTTCTTTTTTTTTACGCGTAAAAAACTGTTTAGTTAAAACTTTTTTTTTTTTTTTAATAGTTCTAGAATAATAATTTAAAATGTTTTGTTATTAATAATTAACTTAGCTACTTCATATTGATTAATTATAATTCAATCGATTAATCGATTATAATATGAACGCTTCTGAGATAAAGCCTGCGTTCGTTTTCTTCCACTGGGAACATATACTATATTAAAATCTATAATATACGTAACGTACCCTATATATTTTTAGTATAGTACATGCTCCCAGTGGGAGAAATTGGGAGAAAACGAACGCAGGGAAAGTATCCTGCGCCTTGTTTACACGCGAAATTGAATTCAAGGTAATTTAAATAAAGGTCAAAAAAATATAACATGAGTAGAGTGTTGCATTTTTGCCGTATGGATACCAAAAAGCATCAAAATAGTGAATGTAAATAGATAAGCTTTGTGGAAAACTAATATGCCATGCTAAAACTATTTTCCTAAAACGCTTCTACCACGAGTGCATTCTTCTGGAAATCTTGGATAGTCGCCATAATAAGCACATGCTAATAAGGAATCCGAGATATATTATATATTATATATTATATATTATATATTATATATTATATATTATATATTATATATTATATATTATTATTATATATTATATATTATATATTATACATTATATGTTATATGTCACATATTATATATTATATGTTATAGAAGCAAAAAAAACAGATAAAAAAATTAATAGTTAAAAAGATGTTCGGCAAAATACAGTAGACAGCGAAAATGTCATCAATGGCAAAAAAGGAATGTCTAACATTTCGCTGACGGAAGCAGCAGTTACTACTGTTCAAAATATAGAGCAGGATGATTGCGTTATTGTTAGTTATTGTTAGTTATACAGACAAGCGAGATATAACTGAAAACGATAACGCAAGTCATAGAAAAATTCCAGCTAAATTATTGCTTCTAATCTAGAGGTTGAAAACAATGTCTTGCCGAGAATTGGTACCAGAAAGATGATTCCACGCGTGTGAAAAGAAGGAAGTCAAATAAGAAATCAACACCGAAAATCAAAAGTGTTGAGAAAGTACAAATTCCGATGAAGCAACCACCAAAACGTGAAGCAGCGGTGCAAGCATCGAAACATTTAAGAGAAAAAGGAGAATCGGAATCTGAGGAAGATGACAACATAAATACCAAGAATGCTGAGTTCATTAAATCTGTGCAAAGAAAGCAACTTTGTATGGATTATAGATAGCAAACCAAATAATAAATGAATCGTTAGATCGATTTTTTACGCGTTATAAAAGAAATTTTTCATTTTAAAACTTAAAGTGTGCAATATTTAGAGTCATTAGATTCGAGCGCGATAAAGGAAAAATAATTATTCAATCATCAATATTAATTAATTCAGTGAATTTTTTATTTTATCCACCACAATGGAACTATTAGATAAACAATTTCACTCCATCACAAAAGATTGATAAAATTGCAGATCGCATCCCTTCATCCACAGCACCAAAAAAAAAGAAGGATGGAATGATGCATTGTTAGAAAAATTGAGCTTACCTATTAGAAATATATGTACAAACAGTACATATATAGAGGGGTAAAAACCACAGTGGTGTAAGTCAAATTTTTTAAAATATTTTCTCGTGTGCATAGATGCAATTTATATATTGTACAGATTGCATCTATGCACACGAGAAAATATTTTAAAAAATTTGACTTACACCACTGTAATTTTTACCCCTCCATATATAGATGTACATTTTATATTGTAAATATATGTACAAACAGTATATATGTACAACAGTACTATACATATGGGTATATGTATAGTAAAAGTTTGTATATTTTTTATTATTCACTTTCGGTCAAATAAAAATATCTATAACACCGAGAGCATATGTTCATATACATATAATGCGCATGTACATACCCAGATAGCCAAACCTGAGCAGCAGATTCCAAGCAGAGTCTGCATTAAATTTTTGGTATCAGAAAGGCAACAAATTGCACGCGGAAACTGCTCTATCAGACGATGTTGTCAAACTGTAGCCAGAAATGCGACAGAGCCTGCTGACAGGCAATGTGAGCAGATTAGCAGCAGAAACCGCGCAGAGCCTGCACACATACTTGGCAGCAGATTGACAACAAAGATCGAGCAGAGCCTGCGCGCATGACTTAATTAAGAAAGATGCATGGTAGCGCATCTTTCCGTGATAGTTTGCAACGACGCCACTAAGCGGCGCATAATGGTAAGACTAACTCGTAAGTAAATTTCAGTTGAGGGCTAATATAAGCAGGGTTCCTGCGAAGCAAAATTATAACATTCGCGAGACATATCTTTGTCAGCAATACAACGCAAGGCTCAACCAAAATTGCTGCAATGATATAGATATGCAAAATAATATTTTCCAAAGTAAGATGTAAAGTATATTGTGTGTAATGTATATTTTTAAAATATTAAAAAAATCTTTCAAACGTGAAACAATTATTGCTGATTGGGTTAAACATATTTTATTTTTCGAAGCAATATTTCTGATAAAAAAATTTTACAAATATTATTGTATATATTTATTTGCAATCTTTTAAAAATATTTTCGAAAATATTTTTCTGACATAATCTGGCGAACATAGAAAGATTTAAAAAATATTTTTGTGAATTATTTTAATCTATACCTAAAAAATATTTAAAAAATATTTAAAAAATATATTTTGTGCTGTATGGGTATGGACAAAGTCTGCTCGATTTTTGCTGCCAATCTGTTCTCAGGTCGAGCGCGCAGGCTCTGCTCGGTTTTTGCTGCCAATCTGTTGCCAAGTTATGTATGCAGGCTCTGCGCGGTTTCTGTTGGCAATCTGCTTACATTGCCTGTCAGCCAGGCTCTGTCGACAGAACACGAACTTAATGCGGACACAGATAGCTATGGTTTTGGTGTGGGATTTTGATCAAATTTGCTGCCAATCTGCGCGCATTCTGCTAACATTTTGCTATCTGGGTATGTTCATGTACAGGGTGTGTCCCTACAAAGACACTCTGTTCTGTTTCGCCGATTTAAACGAAAGTTTATCGCATACGGCGTGATCCATTTCAAATATCCTAAGAAACGTAAAATTACGTTTCGCTCGAAAATATCTGAACATATCGTCGAGGCAAAACGTTTCTACTCCGTCTGATCGCGCAATTGTGTTACTTATTCAAGTGTAACGAGTTATTCCACCATGTGGCAAATTCGAATGACTGTACAGCAATAAAAAATAAAAAGTAGAAGCGATGATATACGGTAAATTTTTTTTTCATCTTTTTATTTTATCTGAATAAAATCTTAATAAAACGTGTTTCGCAAATTATGCTTATACAATATTTGAGAATTTAAATGCGGAGAAGCGCTCTACAGCGATAAAAAAATACAAAAAAAACAAAGAAAAAATGCTGGATGATATTTTGCAGGTATCTTTGGTTCGTACTATGCACCAAAATAAAGTACTCAAAAAAATTTAGTCAAGCATTAAATTTTGCAATTAATGACTATTCACCAAATTATGCCTATGCAATATTCGAAAATTTAAATTCATGGGAGAAAATGCGTTCAGCAGCAATCAAAGGGTATAAAAACTTACACGGCAATATCTTTTGGAAAGTTCTTAGCGATTACGGCTTAAATCAACGGTTACGACCAGCATAAATCAGCCTTAACAACAAATTAAATTTTTATTTAATTAGCAAATTGCTAATTAATCACAAAAAACTAACTACGTAAAAATTAATATTTAAGGAGGTTCAGTGGCTACAAAAAAATGCAGCCAGTTTCATGAAATATGTTGTTCTGGAATGCAAAATAGAATTATGTGAATTTTTTGGGAATTTTTCACCGTCCCGTTTTGAAAAAAATCTACTCCAAAAATTGTACTTTTTAAATTCAAAAAATTCACATAATTCTATTTTGCATTCCAGAACAACATATTAAAATTTCATGAAACTGGCTGTATTTTTAACATAGGTTCTTATGGGAAATGACATATAATTGCATACCTTCAGAATGAAATAAGTGCAAGAACAAGTAAAACGTGTGCAAGTAGAAACTTGCACATTGCTTCCTCATAGTTTTAAAGTGTGCAAGTGAAAACTTGTCTTCGCTCACAAAGCTCCTCTATGAGGAAGCTTGTATTTTATTCAATGTATAATTATTAGTATTTATTTGTTTTGGCTTCCTCATAGAGGAAGCTTTGTGAGCGAACTTGACTGTTTTTTTTAACAGAAATTTTAAAGAATTATTGATTAATTAACCAAATTTTTTTAAAAATGTCCGTGGTTGCTCTAACTTCTGCAAATATTGAGATATCGGGCTGTTTTTTTTTTAATCGATAAAGTATCGTTTAAAGAAGGTTGGTATTGAATTTGGCAATTTGGCCCTGAAAATTTTTTTAGAAAAATTAAAAATATTTTTTTTAAAAAAGAACCCCTTTATCGATCATCGCCAAATTCAATATCAACCCTCCTTGAACGATACTCTATCAATTAAAAAAAAATTAAGCCCAATATCTCAATATTTGCGCAAGTTAGAACCACAGACATTTTTTAAAAAAGTAAAAATTTTTTTTAAAAAGAACCCCTTTACCGATCATCGCCAAATTCAATACCAACCTTCCTTGAATGATACTCTATCGATTAAAAAAAAAACAGCCCGATATCTCAATATTTGCGGAAGTTAGAGCAATCACGGACATTTCTAAAAAAATTCAAAATTTTTTTTAAAAAAACCCCCTTTACCGATCATCGCCAAATTCAATACCAACCTTCCTTGAATGATACTCTATCGATTAAAAAAAAAAACAGCCCGATATCTCAATATTTGCGGAAATTAGAGCAACCACGGACATTTCTAAAAAAATTCAAAATTTTTTTAAAAAAGAACCCCTTTACCGATTATCGCCAAATTCAATACCAACCTTCCTTGAATGATACTCTATCGATTAAAAAAAAAACAGCCCGATATCTCAATATTTGCGGAAGTTAGAGTAACCACGGACATTAAATCTACACATACACACACACACAGACATTTTTTTAAGGCGATATTTCGACGTTTTACAACGATCTGAACATATTGGCAGAAAAAACTCAAAAACCAATCTCTTCGTTGGTTTCTTCTACCCCTATTTCATATATAATTTTTTTAAATTTGGTTGACTTAAACCCAACTTAAATGCAATCGAAGGTTCATATACGAAATTCACGAAAACAAAGCTTCCTCTATGAGGAAGCAAAATGATGGTAATCTAGGTGGGATAGATTCTATCCCGCTGTGCCGCAAAGGGTTAAGTTAATGTTTTTTTATGTTTTTTGGGTTGTAGAACAAGAATCTGTAAATAGTTTTTTCGTAAGTCGATGCAAAGTTATTAACAATTTATTTGTTTAAATTGCCCTAGCGATCAAACTATACATCCTATAAAAAAATGAACTAGAGAAAATTTGTTCCTCTTTTCACGATGAACAAAATGGCGTTTAAATTTTTCCAAAATCTTCATTATTGACGGAAATATGTCAATTTTTAGGTAATTACTGCCTACGCGTCGCGGAGTACCCTTCACCGATCATTGCCAAATTCAACACCAACCTACCTTTAATGATACTTGCGATCTATCCATAAAAAAAATTAAGCTCGATATCTCAAAATTTGTAGAAATTAGAGCAATCTTGTAGATTCTTTTAGATAGAAATCGGTAACCCCTTTATTATTAACAATTTTTATTAATTCTATTATATTCTTCAGTTTTTTTACCCCTATTTTATATATAATTCGTTAAGATTTGGTTGATTAGTTCTGGAGTTATAGAAATTTCGGTAAACTTAGTTATTTTTTTTAACAGAAATCGGTATAGAAAAGACTGAAAAATATTCTAAAAATTAGAGGCTTTTGATCGCGTATAAAGCTGGGTCTAATCAACCAAATCTTAAAGAATTATATATAAAATAGGGGTAAAAAAAATATTTTTTTAAGGCAGAAATCAGTAACTCTTTCACCAATTTTCGCGAAATTCAAAACAACCTTCCTTTAATGATACGTTCTATATATAAGATTACATATATAACTTGTACACTTTTTGGCAAAAATCGGTAACCCCTTCACCGATCATTGCCAAATTCAACACCAACCTACCTTTAATGATACTTGCGATCTATCCATAAAAAAAATTAAGCTCGATATCTCAAAATTTGTGGAAATTAGAGCAATCTTGTAGATTCTTTTAGATAGAAATCGGTAACCCCTTTATTATTAACAATTTTTATTAATTCTATTATATTCTTCAGTTTTTTTACCCCTATTTTATATATAATTCTTTAAAATTTGGTTAATCAATTCTTAAGTTATAGAAATTTTAGTAAGTTTGGCTGTTTTTTTAACAGAAATCGGTAACCCCTTTATTATTAACAAAATTTATTAATTCTATTATATTCTTCAGTCTTTTCTACCCCTATTTCATATATAATTCGTTAAGATTTGGTTAATTAGTTCTGGAGTTATAGAAATTTCGGTAAACTTAGTTATTTTTTTTAACAGAAATCGGTAACCCCTTTCACGAGAGTTGCTTTCCTTCTTACATCGTTGATCGTTTTTCTCATGATCGATTTGATGATATTTGTTAAACATACAATATTAAGCATAGTCGATTATAAAAGCACAAAGTGGCAACTTTAAGAGGAAATTTTGCAAAGTTGATTTTCTGGATTTATATCTTCTACGGCTTTTATAAACTTTTCCATTTAGATTTCTTGTTAATTAGATCGTAGTTAATATCTGCCTTTCCTGCGAGAATAAATTCTATTTCGCGCGGTAGCACGAGGGCGAAAGCTGGCGAGCTCTCACCGTCTATTAACGTCGCCCCCGACGATGGGGGTTTCTCGCTTGGCCGAGCGTGCAGATACAAACGTTTGTTTTGCAAAACATCTTAGTCGCGGGAGCAGTGGTACGGCACGAACCACAAAAGAGAAAGAGAGAGAGAGAGAGAGGTGGTTTGGGCCCCGCGGAATGAGGGAGACGAAAGGGAGTAGGTGAGAGGGGCTCCGCAGGGAGGGGCTGAAGAACCAGGGTAACCAAACAGGGTATAAGTCACGGACACCCCGTGGTGTACCATCCGGTAACTCGACACCGTCGTTTGTACTCCGTTGTGGTAGGAGTGCCTGGCAGCGGCAGCACAGCCGTACAAGAACACACGTATGAATACGTACGACAATGGCAATGGTTAACAATTTTTATTAATTCTATTATATTCTTTAGTCTTTTCTACCCCTATTTCATATATAATTCGTTAAGATTTGATTGATCAGTTCTGGAGTTATAGAAATGTCTGTAAATTTGGCACAGACATACATACACACATACCGACATTTTTTTAATGCAATATTTCGACGTTTTAAAACACTCTGAACATATTGACATTAAAAACTCAAAAAACAATCTTTTCTTTGGTTTCTTCTACCCCTATTTTATATATAATTCTTTTAAATTTGGTTGATTAGAGCCAACTTTATACGCAATCAAAGGTTCATATACGAATTTACGAAAACAAAGCTTCCTCTATGAGGAAGCAAAAAATGCAAATGATAAAAAAAAAATATGCACATGTAACTTAATAATTTACAAATAAATGAGCGAAAGAAAGGGGAAGGTTACCGCACATTTCGTAGAAAAATTAATTATTAAAGCATAAATTGCTTGATTTTTCGTCTGCTAGACTGCCACGGTCGTGAACGACGTGAACAGCAGCACGCACTATACACGCGGCGACCAATCAGAGCAATCCCCTTCACTCCCACTACTTCAAACGCTAGTGCGCTGTTACCAGAACACCCGCGTCCCACTACTCCCCCCGATGAAGCCATCGAACCTCCTTAAACAAAAATGAATAACTCATCGCTCAGTTAGAAGTCTTCATAACAGACTGAATACATGTCTTCATAACACTTTTTACGATAGCAAAAATGTGTCGCGCTCTCAGGATTGCTTATCGCGTTTACAATTTGATGACAAAAATACGCGTCAAAAACTCTCTGATAGAGAGTAGAATTTGTCCACTGTTGAGAGTGAAAGTAATCTGGATCCTTAAGCCTTATTCTAGAGGAACCCTTGAGATGATCAAAAATGATAAAACCATTGAGATAAATCATGAAAAAAAATCCTTCATCTAATTGCTGTGCAAGTAGTTCCTCAAACAATGGCGCTATAAAAAAAGCAAACCCGTCTAACATGGGTACGAAGAAAAATATCGTTGAGATTTACTCCGATAATGATAAAGATGCATCAAGAAAAATTCGAACACGACGTATCAAAACATTTGAAGACAAAACTTTGTCTACGAAAGCAGTGGGCACTCCCACTGCAGGGTCAAGCAAGACAGCTTCGGATGGAAACAAATCTAAAAATGCCAAACAAGGCATATTGGCAGATGTCAAAAACAAATTACCTAATGACCATGAAGCAGAAAAACCAAGGCGGAGTCCACGTTTGATGAAAAAAGACAACTGCAAACAATCTACAAGTCGAGACAAGACTTCATCTGGAAAGGATCAGGAGACTGCCCAAAGTTGCTCAAAAGTTGCTGAAGTGAAAAAGAGGAGCCATTATAAAAACTATCCTCCAGAAAATTTTTTAAAAGCAGTCAATGACGTAAAGACGGGTGTACTCAGTGTGTCGGAGGCATCGAGAAAATATTCGGTGCCTGCTTCATCGATTTACAGACACACACAATAAGGATGCGTTCAGAAAGTCATAAATCATCGCCGCTTAAAAATCATCTCACATTGTCTGTTTCCGTTGTCTTTCTTAAGACTTTAGTTTGTCAATCTTATGTTCTCTGAACTTAGTTTAGTGAGTGGATTTCACTTCTCTTCGCCGGTTAGTCTCAAGATTTATTAATCAAACGACCATCGCTGGACATTACACATTTGATCAATTATGACCTTTTTTGTGAAAATTTTCATAACGAAAGATGTCTGGTGTGATAGTGATGGCCGTTTTATATTAGATCACTTGAGAAGGATCCAAACCTGATTATATAGTGTTAGTACAGTCATTTGGTTGTAAAAGAAGAGGTTACCTGGAAAGTTTTCCGGGAGTTTTGAAAATTGGTAATTTTATATATTTCGATGTGCTCTTTCCGAATTTCAACTTTGCCACCTCGTATCTTTGCCGCTCGCGCCGCCGTATTGGAAAAATGGCGCCTAAAAGCAGTTTTTTGACAATATCTCCTTCCGACTCATTCCACGATAAAAACATTTATATACAAAATAAAACTAGAGAAAATTTCCTACAATTTATGTTATAACCTTTTTTTCGTAAAATTAATAGTTTTGGCATACGAGCGCCGCAAAGTGTAGTTCAACACGCGTTTTGGCCTAAAAACTCATTTCCACACCACCTTGAGGTAGAGTAAGCGGCGCGTTTTTTTTACCGTGGTATCCCCAGTAGGCCTAGTCCACATGCAATTCACTATTCTAAAATTTAGCGCATTCTTCTTCGCTTCGCTGTTCTTGATGGACCAGGTGTTGCGAGTTCATCGTCATTAGTACTGATCGAAACGTCACAGACCGAAATTTCTTCCACATCATCCGCGATGGGATTATCAGTTTCATCGCAATCCTCTTCGTTCTCGATTTTATCATACGTTTGCTCGAAAATAGTCTCCGTTTCTTCCTCTTCGTCGCTATCTTGTGATGGAACTTGCGAGTTATCACAGGTACCACTACAATTCGTGCATATAACGGAGCACTTTAACCCAGCCTTTCTGCATCCACAGGCTTTCTGACATCTTTTTTTGCATTTGCAAGAAATAAGTTTTAACAAGCTTTCCAGAGCTGGGGGCTCGAGTGTGGTGACAGGAATTAGCCCGTTCCAAATCATTAACATGCTCGAGACGCTCAACAATCGCTCGACCCCAATCATCATTACGAGCTCGAGCAAGTTCTGAAATACTGTTTCTCATCGATAATCGCAAATGCAAAAAAAGATGTCAGAAAGCCTGTGGATGCAGAAAGGCTGGGTTAAAGTGCTCCGTTATATGCACGAATTGTAGTGGTACTTGTGATAACTCGCAAGTTCCATCACAAGATAGCGACGAAGAGGAAGAAACGGAGACTATTTTCGAGCAAACGTATGATGAAATCGAGAACGAAGAGGATTGCGATGAAACTGAAAATCCCATTGCGGATGATGTGGAAGAAATTTCGGTCTGTGACGTTTCGATCAGTACTAATGACGATGAACTCGCAACACCTGGTCCATCAAGAACAGCGAAGCGAAAAAGAATGCGCTAAATTTTAGAATAGTGAATTGCATGTGGATTAGGCCTACTGGCGATACCACGGTAAAAAAAAACGCGCCGCTTACTCTACCTAAGGTGGTGTGGAAATGAGTTTTTAGGCCAAAACGCGTGTTGAACTACACTTTGCGGCGCTCGTACGCCAAAACTATTAATTTTACGAAAAAAAAGGTTATTACATAAATTGTAGGAAATTTTCTCTAGTTTTATTTTGTATATAAATGTTTTTATCGTGGAATGAGTCGGAAAGGAGATATTGTCAAAAAACTGCTTTTAGGCGCCATTTTTCCAATACGGCGCGGCGGCGCGAGCGGCAAAGATACGAGGTGGCAAAGTTGAAATTCGGAAAGAGCACATCAAAATATATAAAATTATCCATTTTCAAAACTCCCGGAAAACTTTCCAGGTAAAACTATCAAATGACTGTACTATATTATGGTTATAATATTCGAGCACAATATAGCACAAACCTAGCACAATTCAGCACAACCGTGAAAATATGTTAATTCTAAAAGTGGGGGGCTAACTTCTAATAGGTTCGAATACGTGCCACGAGACTGACGGCAGGCACGTAGCGGTCAGCATCGCGGCCCGATGCTTACATCGAGATTGCTATGTTCGATCCTTAACAACCATTAACATTGAATATATTATAGTTGAATAAAATATTTAAAATCCGATTAATGTGTTTAAAATTTCTTTACACGAAGCGATATTAAAAATATAATTGACAAACTTAAGTTTCCAAATTATTTATAATAATAATAATTAGAGGAAAGTCCCCTATTATGAGATAGGATCCTAATATAAGATGGCGGAGTTTTTTCATGGCGGGATCAACAGATGGGGCCTATAAAGGGCCTTTTAGCTTAACATATCTCATATTAGGATCCTGTCTCATAATAGGGGACTTTCCTCTATATACATTTAATTTAAGTTTTACACATTTATATATTAAATTTAATAGTTTTTATACTTTAAATAATTAAATATTAACATTTTACGGAAAAATGTTTAGAGAAATCTGTAGGTATTTCTTTTAAAATATATTTTTGATAATTTTCAGCTGCAAGTTCCAAAAAAAAAATAACGAAAATGTCTTAAACAAGGATTCAATAAACGAGGAAGAAGAAAAAGTTAACGTACCAATATCGATTTTGAAATCAATATTATCTGAAATAAAGTAAATATTATTTATTTATTTCAATATGTTAAAATCCCAGTAAAAATAGACTAGTAAAATGATGTCAATATAACTTCAAAATTTGGAAATCTAAAAAGTAGTAGCACAGATGTCATATAGTGATTATTTAAATATGCCTCTTTAATACTTAAACTACAACTTTTAATACGTATATATTAAAAGAAATTGATTCAAATGTTTATAATATCAAAATAGACTCACATTTAAATGATCATTATAATCGAAAAAAGAAAAATTTTGGATTGGATAGTATATAGTTATTAAACCAGATTATAAGCCGCCGTGTAATCGCAGTCAATATTGCTCTGAATGGTCACTGTCTTAAAAACTTAAGATTTTAGTTTTCCTAATATATATTTCTCACAAATAGTTGGAATGTTCGCACGGGAATGGCCGCGCCGAAACATCACGTACCCGAAAAACGTGTATAATTCCTAAATTGTAATTTTTCACGGTTTTGCACGCATGTGAAGCGCGCAACTTGATATAACTCGCGAGCTCACGAAGCTCGCTTGTTGTACCGAACTTGCTAGTATTGTAATAAACTTAGCTAATATAATATATTTCGATGACGTAAAATGGAGTAAGAAAACTCTTTCGTGCTAAACGTCTTTTGAACGTCTTTTTTTAACCCTTAAATGCCACCCGGGGTCCAGCGGACCCCAGACCCTTTAGAATGATATATTTTCAAATGTTCCTGCCAAATATGGAGCTCATATTTATCTATTTATTATTTTTTATTTTTTTTATTTTGGAGCCAACATTTTAACTGTTGGCGATCTTAATTTTTTATACTATGTTGAAATTGAAATTTTAACAATATAAGCATTTTATTCTCTTTTCTAAGCCTTGAACAACATTGAAAATAATTTTCATAACTAAATATCAAAAAATCAATAAGTAAGGAGACATTTTTCATGCTGGGGTCTTTTAGACCCCATGTGTCATTTACGAGATTCTTGAGAGGTGTGGCATTTAAGGGTTAAGAGTCTTATTTTCTTTTATTTCAGAGTATTAGGGTCAAAGCACATATGACAGTCGTAGTCGTGGACGTAAGTAACGCACAAGCTTTGGCGTATCCTGATCTGTCAGATCGGGGACTACGACTGTCGTATATCGCTATGCCATGTTATGTGCTTTGGCCCTTACTTCAAATAAACCCCAAAACTGGACATAAGCGGAAGGAAAGTAAAAAAAGAAACGCACTGTCCTATGATAGTTCCGTGATGAAGTTGACTAATGCTGTGGAGGCTTTTAAAGACGATTGAGATTTTCGACAAAACGATTAAAAAATGTATAACAAAATAATCAGTTTATTACCAAATATATAAAGCAAATATATATTACCAAAAATTTATAGTAATTTAGTTTAAAAAAATAAAAGTGTTCTGGCTATATATATATATGTGCAAATAATCGGAGTTTATTTTTTATATTGAATCCACACCTTTTGTTTAGAAAAGGAATCAGAAGAGGTCAAATTGGGCACCTATGTGAACCTGACACCCGACTTTTAAAAAATTAATTTTTTTACGGAAAACGTTAGCTTTTCGTTTGTAGTTGTTTGTAGTAACAAAAATTTCGTTTGTAGTTCAATACATTAAAAATTATAAACATTTAAAAAATGACTCGCACCCCACTTTGAGATATCTCAAATCCGCTTGCGCCATCTTCTTCAGAATCGTTTATAGTTGTTTGTAGTGCTTTTCTTTTCGTTTGTAGTTGAACCGTTTAAAAGTTACAATTTAAAAAAATAATAAAAACCTAACTTTGCCAATTTTGGAGATACCTCAAATCCGCTTGCGCCATCTTCTTCAGAATCGTTTGTAGTTGTTTGTAGTGTTTTTCTTTTCGTTTGTAGTTGAACCGTTTAAAAATTACAATTTAAAAAAATAAAAAAACCTAACTTTGCCTATTTTGGAGATATCTCAAATCCGCTTGCGCCATCTTCTTCAGAATCGTTTGTAGTTGTTTGTAGTGTTTTTCTTTTCGTTTGTAGTTGAACCGTTTAAAAATTACAATTTAAAAAAATAAAAAAACCTAACTTTGCCTATTTTGGAGATATCTCAAATCCGCTTGCGCCATCTTCTTCAGAATCGTTTGTAGTTGTTTGTAGTGCTTTTCTTTTCGTTTGTAGTTGAACCGTTTAAAAGTTACAACAATTTAAAAAAATAACGGCAAATTAAACGTGCAGCTATAAACGAAACGAAAACCATTACAAACAACTACAAACGATTCTACATCGAGTCGCGCAATCAGTTTTAAAATAACTCCAAAATAGGGGAAGTTACACTTTTTGTTTATTGCAAAAATATCAAATTTAGAACGGTGCAAATATAAACAAAAAAGAAAACACTACAAACAACTACAAACGATTCTGAAGAAGATAGCGCAAGCGGATTTGAGATATCTCAAAAATTGGCAAAGTTACACTTTTTGTTTATTGCAAATATATAATAACTTTTGAACGGTGCAACTACAAACGAAAAGAAAAGCACTACAAACAACTACAAACAATTCTGAAGAAGATGGCGCAAGCGGATTTGAGATATCTCAAAAATTGGCAAAGTTACACTTTTTGTTTATTGCAAAAATATAATAACTTTTGAACTGTGCAACTACAAACGAAAAGAAAAGCACTACAAACAACTACAAACGATTCTGAAGAAGATGGCGCAAGCGGATTTAAGATATCTCAAAAATTGGCAAAGTTAGGTTTTTTTTATTTTTTTAATTTGTTGTAACTTTTAAACGGTTCAACTACAAACGAAAAGAAAAGCACTACAAACAACTACAAACGATTCTGAAGAAGATGGCTCAAGCGGATTTGAGATATCTCCAAAATAGGCGAAGTTAGGTTTTTTTATTTTTTTAAATTGTAATTTTTAAACGGTTCAACTACAAACGAAAAGAAAAACACTAAAAACAACTACAAACGATTCTGAAGAAGATGGCGCAAGCGGATTTGAGGTATCTCCAAAATTGGCAAAGTTAGGTTTTTATTATTTTTTTAAATTGTTGTGTAACTTTTAAACGGTTCAACTACAAACGAAAAGAAAAGCACTACAAACAACTACAAACAATTCTGAAGATGGCGCAAGCGGATTTGAGATATCTCAAAGTGGGGTGCGAGTCATTTTTTAAATGTTTATAATTTTTAATGTATTGAACTACAAACGAAATTTTTGTTACTACAAACAACTACAAACGAAATGCTAACGTTTTCCGTAAAAAAAATTAATTTTTTAAAAGTCGGGTGCCAGGTTCATATAGGTAAATTGGGCAAGCAACTTTAAAATGGTATATCTATTTTTAATATATATAATATATATATATATATATTATCTAATGATCGTTAAACGATAAGCGATTTTCTTTTTTATGTGTAGATTTTCAATGTTTTTAACGTATAAAAAGTGTGTGCAAAATAAATTTGGTGTACTCGTGTACGTAAAGATTCAATATATTTTTATTTTCATAACTGAAAAATAATGAATGTATTTATTAGGAGTATAAAAAAGTTCTCGGCTTTAGATTTCATGAAATCGAAACTACATTTTAAATTTTAGTTATTCTCCCGCTCTTTTGCGGTTTGAAAGTGCTGACATATAGCTTTTCAAAATGCCACACAGTTTGGCATTTGTTGCATATAACCTTACAAATCGGTGGTGTTTACAATGGCAATAACAAAAGAGCATATTCGATTTTCCATCCACTTTGCGTTTTATTTGAAGAAAAACGCTGCTGAAGCCACTAAAATGATTTGTGCTGCATATGGTGAGAATGTCGTAACACATTCTACGTGTAAAAGATGGTATCAACAATTTCGCGAAGGAAATTTCGATCTTGAAGACCATTCGCGTGCTGGACGCCCTCCCCAATTTGAAACGGACGAACTGTAAGCTTTACTCGATCAAAACACCGAACAAACTGAAAAGGAGCTTGCACAGCAGCTCTTTCTGTACGTTTTCAAATAAAAATTGAATTTTGTGAAAAAAAGCCGAGAACTTTTTTATACTCCTAATATTAAATAATTATATTTAATAAATACATTATTTTTCAGTTATAAAAATAAATAGTATATTGTGCACCTAGGAGAAAAAGTTACGTTTTTCAGACAAGTGTGTGTGTAACCTTCGGCTCGGGCGGCAATCACTGCACGAGTCTCAAAAAAGCTCTCTCTCGTGGTACACATACGATATTTTTCACAATACCTTTACGGAAATGTTCGAATTTTGATGCCTGTAGAGCGAGGCGACAGTGGCCAATTTCACGCCAGAGCGGCTTACTTTCTCTCCCTAGGGAGGAAAAGTATAAAGTCCTGGTGTGAAATTGCGGGCATCACTTTCGTCCCGCTCTACAGGCATCAAACATTTCCGTAAAAGTATTGTAAACAAAATATTTTTATTTAATATTCAATATTTTTAACAATATATTAAAATATTGTTAAAAATATTGAATATTTAAAAAATCTGTATTAAAATAAGTACAAAAATGTAGGAAGTTTTTATGCAGATTGCAGATACCGTAAATAAAATTTCAAATAAGATATTAAAAATTAAAAAAGTGGTATTTCGAAAATAAAAGTAACGAGCATTAATATTACTATGCGCATCTGTTTGAAAAATCAGATACCTGTAAAGCAATTTTAACTTTAAGTATATGTAAATTAAGAAACAGGTCTCGGAATTCTCAGAATCAAGATCATACAATTAATGCACTGTATGACACTTTCGTGACACTTGTTTCTATGATATTTCTACAGATTTGTCCCGTAATAACCACTCTGTATATTGATAATAATATTCCAACATAGTAAAATTACAACATTTATGTACTTGAAATTTATTTAGTCTTGAGATAATTCTCAGGTCAATGTTCATGAAAATTAGAAAACCTATTTCTTAATTTAAATATGCTTAAAGATCAAAATTCATTTACAGGTATATGAATTTGCAAACAGATGAGCATAGTAATATTACTGCTCGATACTTTTATTTTCGAAATACCACTCCTTCAAATTTCAACTTCGTATTTGAAATTTCATATACGGTATATGCATAAAAACTTCCTACATTTTTATATTAATTTTAATAGATTTTTTTTACAGTGTTGCTGTATGTTCACTATCACTAACGTGATGATGCGAACAAGTTGAACTAATATATACCTATACTTGGAACTTACCAGTCGATGCGCAACAGCGGAGTTACTAACACTGCATTGATCTGAAACATAAATATTTTTACATTAAACCAGTGCCAGATAATCGATACTTAAAGTAAATAATTATCGCGCCCGTTAAATTCTTAAAACTGAGTACATTTTACCACACATAGCTGATTTTAAAATACTAATTCAAGAAACGATCGCGGCCGCTGCAAGCGGCAGCATATTTCAGCATTAACATCGTTCGTATAATTAATCCGCGAAAAATTGTGCAAGTAATATTACAACCGTGTGAATATCGCGACGTTCGCGACGTAATATCTCTTCTCGCATATGCCGGAGATCGAACTCCGGCGAAATTGTGCCGGATTTAAACCTCGAACGGAATTGTAAGAGTAATGATTCGAGTATAACGTAATCAACCACGTCGCGCGCTTCAGAAAGTGGCAGAATCCACCACAGGACAGCAAAATAATAAACAAATAACAATCAAGTACTCACCCCACGGTTGCTTCGGCGTCACCTGATGCTCCCCAGGCCTCCTCCTCCTCTCCGTGGTCCTCCTCCGATGTCGCATCTCCGTTGGCGCACTCACTCACGACGCGGCGACGTTTACGAGCAAAAATCCAGCTGACAACTACAGTATTTGCTGCACCGATACCAGCAGCTCCACTGCAACACAAAAGATAATTGTAATTTTATTCCAATTTTAATATCTAAAGAACATGTCTACAACAGTACAAATTTCTTAAATATTTTGATTATAAAAATGTATGTAAAGCCATAAAAAATATCTAAAATACAGTGTCATACAAAACGCATACATTTATATCATTCATATGATACAATCAAAGATGTATCAGTGTTAGCCTCATGTAATCTGAGAAAAAGTACAACCAAAAATCTATAATATATCTAATTATATGCTCAAATTATATGCATACAAAGGATGGTATTGAAAAAATATGTAAAAGTCTTCTGCTTGCATAATACAAAATATATGTATTGTGTTTGTATTGTGTAGATTAAATCTGAAGTAATAAAATATACCGGTAGGTTGTATTCCAAGTCTTTCCATGCTTCTGCTTATCTGTCCAACCGCTGCACCATCACCTGTTATCCGTAATCTGAACCGGCGATTCGTGTAATATTCGAGATTTATCTTCATTTTGCATATAATAGAAAATAGAAAATATCTTATTAATTATTTCGAAATTATTTAATTTTCAGATCGAATTAATTTCTAAATTGAGCAAGACATAATTATATTAACTTCTTAATGGTGATCTGCTTGATGTTAGCAAACACCAATAAGTAAAACATTATTCTTCGCATATTTTTCCCGATTTATCGTTAATCAACTTCAGTCGGATTTCCGGCAGATGCAAAAGGAAAGTAACGTGTGTGGCGCAGAAACAGCAAGAAACGTTAGTTACGCTCTATGTGCGTCAAATCAATTTCAGAGATATTTCAATGTAAAGGAGGAAGAATAATAGCATGGGGGTGAACTAAATTTATATCCCTGCATCCAATTTCTACAACGGTATATAGTCTGCAAGCCGTAGTAGACTTCGGCCCGTATTCTCAGTTCACTTTTATCGATAAATGCGCGCATTTGTTTCTAAGATTCTACAGTACATGTAACGTAAACTATATGTTAAATGCGCGCATTTATGATAAAAGTGAGCTGAGAGTACGGGCCTTCGGCTATTGTTTATTGCTTCGTACGCTACGCTTTGATGTCATCATAGCATGCGGCGAGACAGCAACCGCGACAGTGCAACTCATTTACGTGGAATCGAATTATCGTAAGTTACTACAAATCCCCGTTTACACGGAGGAATTTATCGTAAGTTACTACATATCCCCGTTTACGCGGAGGAATTATCGTACGTTACTACAGAAGTAACGCTCGCGTATAAATATTTGTCCCGTCACCTGAAAAAAACGACCGCGACGAGCGTCTTCCAGGAAAACGGCGCCGACGGGAAACATGGCGGATGTATATCGCGCTCGCGGATACCGCGAGCTTCTCGACGGGACGACATCGACATGGCGATCGCATTCGCGAGCGCAATTACTCGCGTCAAACAAATATGAAGCGTTGCGTACTTACAGGAGAGGCGAGGCATGATACTCGGATGCCTTCGATGTAAAATTGTCTCGAACGCCGGCCTCGATCGCGGGTCGATATTCCAGGCTCCGCAAGCGTCGCGTACACCATGCTGGACGACGATTAACCCGCATTTTTCGCGATAAGCGGCCATGTCGGCTATTCTGATTGCGAGATCGTCGAACGTACTCGCGTTACACCACATAGTGACATTACACACATCACGCTCGCTCGCGACCTTCTTCTTCTTCTTCTTCTTATATTTGCATTGGCTCCTGCCTCTAGTACGAGGACAATATGGCCAGCATTTACCCCTGTTTGCGTAAAAGTCTGAATGACTGTTAGCGTGGCAAAGTCTAAATGGAAATCACTAAAAAACTGAGTGAGAATCAATGCAGACAGTATCAGTCGCAATACTTAAAAAATTTTCGTTCCGGACAAAACACGTCCGAACAGGTCCGCGCACGTTGAGCGAATTGCTCGCTCGCGACCGAATACGATTACGATCACGATCGAAGCTGATCGAAGGTCAGAAGGATCCACGCCGCGTGCCGCGTCGCGACGTCGCGGCCGTATCGCGTGGTATCGCGCGTGTCCTGATGGGAACTGTCCCCCACCCCCACCCCAGCCACCCCTTACATTCCTTCGCGCGGCCGGGCGCGGGCCGGGCCGCGTGCGGGGCGCGGCGTACTTGCCGAAATTACTACGCGCGCGATAACGAAAACACGCGATTGGCCCAAATAATGGGATGATCCTCGAGCGTTTGAATTCCAAGAAAAGCTCCTTGGCAACGAACGCAACGGCAAATAGGAAAGAAATACAGCGATTTCCGCGAATCTATGGCTGGATTCGGGGAGCGCGCTATTAGCGCTATTTGCTTATTCTATCCTTGTTTTACACCTGATGAGCGATAAAGATAAGAATGACCGCTGTTACACGTCGGGTTTAATAACATCGGTAGTTCTTAGGCTGGCAAATCACAGCTATTCCCTTCTTCTGAAGAATGAGTGTGATTGGCTAGTCTAAGAACTACCGATGTTATTAAACCCGATTAAGGGGATGCTGGAGCCGCAGGCGAACTCGATCAGCGTCGATAAAGAAGTGCTCACCGACTATATCTGTCCTTGTATAGACAAAGATATAGACAAGGATAGCACGCTACATTGCACGCATACATACGCACGATATACACATCGAAATTATACTTTTATATTACGCTTCCAAATCTTGATTTGGGGGGTTTATCGATGTTTTTATTGTTGTACAATTCAGGGAACTTGTTTTCGCGTTCGTACCAATGGTATATCTCTTATATGAAATACATCTTGTGACGAGCTGACAGCTCGCCGCAACTCGAGACGCCATATTGGGATAAAAGTAGATAAGGAAATCTGTACTTCCGTAATTTTTTCTCGTTTTCTATATAAAATCGGAGTTCCCCTGAATCATTAATGTATGTACTGCAATTCTGGAGAAGGATTTTTAATTCTGTCAAATATTAACGACGCTACGTTTCGACAAAAAAATGCCGGTAAAACAGACGGCTCCAGCATCACCTTAACGGCGCCGTGTAACAGCGGTCAATGATGCAATAGCGTAAAGCCCCTTGCACAATGCCAGGCAACAGGCAATAGGAACAGGAAATAACCAAAAAATCGTTAATTACAACCTAAAAAATTCGAATGCTATGATTGGTTGGCAACAGGCAATAGGCACAGAATTTCCAACGTGACGGAAACTCTGTGCCTATTGCCTGTGTCACTGTTTATTCTGCATTTATACATGATTTCTGATTTCTATTCCCTGTTCCTATTGCCTGTTGCCTGGCATTGTGCAAGGGGCTTTAATAGCGCGTTCCCCGAACGCAGCCTATATGTATATACGATTTCTTAGGCCGGTATTCATAGTCGGTTCTTATTTTAAGACCGTCTTAAGTAATGTCTTAAGATGCTAATACGGCTTTCCCATACAGCATGGAATATGCAAAAAATGTGCTATAAACAATCTATAAATATTTTAATATTCCACGGGTTATTCAGAATATTCTGTAGAAGTTCTATAAATATTCCATGAAATTTTGTCTATTTGGAATATCCATAGAATATTCTACAAATATTCTAATAAATGTAGTACATTTAAAAAATGCATAGAATGTTCTATAAATATTTTGACAAATATAGAATATTTGGAATATTTACAGAACATTTTGTTAATATTCTTAAACATTTATAGCATGTGCTATGAATATTCTGAGAAACTTTTCTAGAATTGCTATGAATATTTCGATAATAATCTATGAACATTGCGATGAACATGAAATATTCAGAATATTAATAGAATATTTTTTACATATTAGTAGAATATTTTTAAAATAATCTATAAACATTTTAGGAAAAATATTGAAAACATTCTAACTATTCTAGGAATATTTAAAGAATATTTTGGAACATTATATAAATATTCTGGAAAACATTAATAAAAACTTTTTAGAAATTTTTCTGCAATATTTATAAAATATTTCGTGAGATTTTCTTGAAGTATCTACAATATGTTATGCATATTTCAAGAATATTTTATGAATATTCTGCAAACGTTTTGCGCATATTCAACCCTAGAACCTCCATAACGATCGAGATAATAAGAAAACAAATATGATAAGTATCTGTCAACCGTAGAAATCAACATTAATACAAATTTTTTGGAATAAATATAATTATTTCACTGGAGTATATATCTGCACAAGCAGGTATGTATCTATACAGGTAGAAAGTTGCCACTGGTCTCCCGTAAAATTTGATAAAAAATTTAGTATCTACGTTAATCGTCGTGATTACTGTAAGCGATTTACCACAGTCTCCCCTCTAACTTCGGACCTACCCATACAGCACAAAATGTTTTTAAAAAATATTTCTGAATATTTCTATAAAAATATTACAAGAAATATATTAAAATGGTTTTAGGAATATTTTAAAAAAGTTAAAAAACCTTTTGTGATAACATTTTTTAGAATATTTTAAGAATCTTTGAAAAATATTTATAAAAATGTCCTTTTTTATCACCCAGACAATATTTTCTTAAATATTTGAAATATATTTTTAAAATATTAATTTAAATCTATATATTTATTGTTTTATAATCTCGTTCCAAAATATTTAAAAATATTTTAAATTTATTATTGGTTCCATAATCTTTTTTTAAATAGTTTTAAAATATTATGAAATATTCTTAATTAAAAGATGCATAGTAGTGCATCTTTCCGTGCTAGTTTGGAACGACGCCGCTAGGCGGCGCATGATGGTAAGACTAACTCGTAAGTAAATTTCAGTTGAGGGCTAATATAAGCAGGTCTCTGGCGAAACAAGAGTATGACATTCGCAAGATATGTATATTTTTCAAATATCAAGATGTACCTATATTATTTTACAGATATTTAAAAAATCTTTCAAACATGAAACACACAATTATTGCTGATTGGGTTAAACATATTTTATTTTTTGAAGTAATATTTCTAAAAGATTTTACAAAGATTTTATAAATATTCTCGAATAATCTACAAATGTTTGTAAATATTCCCAAATATATTAAGAAAAATGTCTGTATTCCAAGATTGTTTTAATAAATTCACAAATATTCACAAATATCCTATAATTGTTTTATAAATGTATACAGAATATGCGATACCCCATTTTTAATGTTCCTAAAATAATCTATAAATGTTCAATAAATATATTTTGCATATATAAAAAAATTATGGATTATGCGGAAATATTTATAAAACATTTGTAGATTATTCGAAAATATTTACAGAAATTTCTAAGGACATTCAAAGCGGGACATTACACGTTCTTTGCACATTTATAGATCATTCATAGAAAATTCATGAATATTCTAAAGAATATTTATAGAACATTCATGGAATATTTCATGCTGTATGGGTTGTGATTGGTTAATGACATCTTAAGATTGTACTTAAGACGATCTTAAATATAAGAACCGACTATGAATACCGGCCTTAAGCCTTGTGTACACGATACTAGAAATCGGTCCGAGTTTCGGTTTAAGCCAATCAACTTGCAGCTCTTACAGAAAAGCAGCAGTTTCATTGGCTTAAACCGAAACTCGGACCGATTTCTAGTATCGTGTACACAAGGCTTTAGAGATTTTATACAGATTTCATAGAGAATAATGAGACCATCTAAATGTTCGACGCTTGTTATAGAAAACTGTAATAAATTCACAAAGACTAGATTTGACTAAAATTTTGTATTCAAAAGGAAAACACGTATTTATCGCTTATCGTATATTTTTACATTGTTTCATGGGTCCATATTAGCCGCGGTATTACCACATTGCATATGAGACGATAATTCCTCTTTCAATAATATTTCGATCTGAGGAAGAAACGAATCTAAATGAAGAATAGTAATGCGAGCTTTCGCGCAGTCGACTCTTTGCTCGCTTGATTTTTCATAATATAAAGATTTTTATATTATATATAAAAAATTTTTCGCAAGAGGCGCGGAATATAAAGATTTGTATATTATATATAAAAATTTTTATATTATAAAGAAACAAGCGAGCAAAGAGCCGACTGCGCGAAGGCTCGCATTACTATTCTTCATTTTGAATCGTTTCTTCCTCAGATCGAAATATTATTATTGAGAGAGGGATTATCGTCTCGCGCAATATGCTAATATGGATCCGCGAAACAACGCGAAAGATATGCGATAATAGCGCATTCATCGAAATACAAGAAACGGATTATACATATATTCGACGTACGTTAAGGGTGCAGTCCCATGCACAGCGAAAAATCGGAAACGACAAAAAGGGAACCGCAAAATGGAAATAGAGCATGCGCAGCTGCACAGCGCGTCGTCTGCTTATTCCGTTACTTTTTTTCAACTTCAGGCGTCCCATGCACGCTAAAAAATAGGAAAATTGAAGAAAAATCAGATCTTGTTAAAATCGGAAATGCTATTTAAAGGTAAAAAGTAATAAAATGTATTATTTATATAAAGAAAATAATTATTATTAAACATTTGTATAACAACTACACTCGAAATTACTAATTTTTCGGTTCTATGAAGAAAAATTGGTTAAAGAAAGAGGTTAGAGTACCATTCCTTGTTGAAAAAGCTGCTCCATGGGACGCTAGAAATCGAAAAATAAAAACGGAAAGGTACGCAAAATTATATTGATTGAAAATTTAAGTTAAAAAAAATTTTTATTTATTCTATAAATATTCTGTAATAATAGTGTCAATTAAGGCTGATTTATAGAGGCCGTAACCGTTGATTTAAGCCGTAATCTTTAAGAAATTGACCAATCACAGTCGAATGTGAGAAGAACAATCGACTGTGATTGGTCAATTTCTTAAAGATTACGGCTTAAATCAACGGTTACGGCCTCTATAAATCAGCCTTTACCATTGTTTAGGTACGTGAATAATTCATAATGAGATCAAAAGTTTATTTGATGCTAATACTGCAAAAATGCAGACAGTTGCAACAAATGCCACAAACACCTTGGCAATCTGAAATAAATTATGAACAAATTAACAAGATGTACTGCCTTTATCTTTTACTAAAAAGAAAAGAACTTGTTAAACGAAGATTCTGGGTAAGACCCATATTTACAGAAGAAATGAGATTATTACAAGGGTTTAGCGATAACTTAATTATTGAAATGATGCATCGTGATGAAGAAAAATATTTTGATTTTTTCCGTATGCATTTGCAAAGTTTAAATGAATTATTTACTCTTATTGAACCACACATTACAAAACAGACTGTGGTGAGGACTCCCATACCATCTAGAACTCGTTTTGAAATCTGCATTCGCTATTTAGCTACAGGTGATAGCTTTCAGTCTCTTAGTTATGCTTTTCGAGTAGCACCAAATACAATATCTAAAATTATATCAGAAACTTGTCAAGTTATTTGGGATGTTCTGGCTGAAATAGTTTTTCCAGAACCAACAGAACAGTTGTGGTATCAGAAAGCATGTGATTATGAAGATTTGTGGGACTTTCCTAATTGCATTGGGTCTATAGACGGTAAACACGTTGTCTTACAGGTATTTATGAATTTAAAAATGACCAACTATACATATACTGTATAACAAATTATTATGAAAAAAATAAACAAAAATTTTATTTACAGGCACCATATAAGAGTGGTTCTACCTATTATAATTATAAAGGTCAACACAGTATTGTATTGCTTGCCATAACAGATGCAAATGGATTATTTACTGTAGTAGACATAGGAGCAGAAGGAAGACGTAGTGATGGAGGAATTTTTATGCACAGCGATCTTGGTATCAGTCTAAACAATAATGAAGTCAGTTTGCCTCCATCAAGACAATTAGAAGAAAATGGTCCAAATTTACCTTATGTGCTAGTTGGAGATGAAGCATTCGCTCTTACTAACTACATGATGAGACCATATTCTAGAAGAAATGATTTAGATCTTTCTGAAAAAGTGTACAACTACAGACATTGTAGAGCCAGAAGAAGTGTTGAATGTTCTTTTGGAGTGTTAGCAGCACGGTGGAGAGTTTATCGTAAACCCATGGAAACCTCAGTTACTACTTCTGTTAAAGTTGTTCAAGCAACAGTATGCTTGCATAATTTTCTAATGGCTAAAGATATAACTCGATCATTTCAAGAGAGGCAATATTCGCAACTTCTTCCAGCAGAAAGAGATGCACCTGCACATGCACTTCATGATCTGCATGTTCAATATGTAAATATAAATAATGCTACTGGGATAAGAGATGCATTTAAGCAATATTTTAATACAACTGGTGTTATTGAACAACAATGGGAGAGAGCATTGCAAAATAATTTTTAAGCTTAATTTATACAAAGAACAGTTTATTTAAATTTTTTAATAATTGTAACATGAATAAATTGTACATTATAACAAATACATGTTTGTCATACTTAAGTTTAAATATGTGCTTATTACATAATAAAGTGCATTTTAATATAATATTCAATAACCATATATGTATTTGTAACATTAAACTTAAATTAGTTTGTAATAAAACGAAAAATCTTATAGTTATAGCTTTCTATTTATTTAGCCTATCTCCACTTAGTTTGGCATTTAATTTTGGCATTAAATTATTTATTAATAATATTGCTGATGGTTTAAAATAAAGGAATTAGGCATCAATATCTTGTAAATCTTTTTCTTGTTGTAAGCGAGTCAAAAAATCTATTTCTACTCTTGCTCTAGCTTTATAAGAAAGTCGTCTCATTCCAGCAGCTAACCTCATTGCAAAACTATCTATTTCATCCATCTTTTTGGGCTCTGTTTTTATATGTTTCATTATTTCCTTTTCTACATCGGCAGTTCTTTTCTCTGTTAATAAACAATGTTTTATTACAAATAATACAAGTTTAGAGTATGTTACAAAATAAAGGTACTTACTATTGGAACTACTTGATTGCCCTTGTGAAGGTAGATTTTGAGTACGATTATTTGAAGATGATGGAAATAATGTTCTACAAGCACTTTGTACCTCTCGTTGTATTAATACATTGTCTGCAGGCCTTTGTTGAAACACACGTTGTAATTGGGATTGTGCTCCTGTACAAGATTTTTCACTCGGAGAGAATTGCATTTGAGTAATACCATGTGGTGTTGACGTATTCGATCGTGCTTGTGATGAAACAGTGGAGATTATAGATCGAGATGGAGATGGAGAAACTTCTGGCATGATTGCAGACTGTGATATTGGAGAAACACACGACCGCCTGCTATCGTTACTGGAAGATCCTGAAGCAACAGTATTTATTGTATCTGAGATATTACTTAATGCTGAAATTGGTCGAACAAATCTCTCTTTAGAAATACTGTCGTGAACAAGTGTCTGTTGTGAATTGAATTCCATATTTTCTTTATTTGATGTACTGTTTGCATTCTTTCTCTTTAACTTCAATGATGATATTGTTCTAAAAAACAAAAAGTTTAAAAAGATATTGTTTAAACTCATATTTAAAATAAAATGTTTTGGAATAAATGTTACATGTACGCGTGCGTGTGTAGATATATACATATACGTACGACTTGTATGTTAAAGGTTCATTCAAAAAACTCATTGTCTCATAGTATCTAAAAGATGACTTTAAATCATCATTAGCTGCAGCTCCACTTCTTTCAAAAGCTGCCTTCTCTTTCATTAGTTTATTTCGAGCTTTACAATAACATCCTCTTAGATATGCCCAGCGCCTAGAAGCATTTACAGGTGTAAAATCACCTCCTGGAAAATAAGAAAATATATTTTAAAATATCTGTATTTTATGTTTTAATATGATACATCTTAATACATAAAATAATACATATATTTTAAAATACACTATCTCCAAAACTATTACTTATTAATTTCCATAAATCAGCTTTTACTTTCTTTGCTCTCTGCTTGGCAGGAAGTCTTGAGTCATAAAGCGCAGGCTTAAGTTGCACCTGGCCAATCAGACTTTCATCGTACTTGCCAGAAGCAAAAGGACCGTATACTTCCACAGCTTTACCAAGCTTTTTTCCTGATGGATCATTTTTCATCATATCATCATAATCATCATATTTATTATCAGAAAATTCACCATTTTCCACATCATCTGCTTCATTTAATTCATTTCCATCAAGTTCTTTATTTATGCATTTACTGGAACTGTCATTTCCTACTGATATTTCTTGTTTATTAACTGCAAACAATGTGATAATCATTATAAAATGTTTGGGGTACAAATACAGCGTTACACTATTTACAACAAACAATATTTACCTATTACTAACATTCCAGTCTTATCCATACAAAATTCATGCAATTCACTGTCATATATTTCTTGGTAACAACTGTGTTTTAATAAATTGTTCAAAAAACCATTCATAATATATCCACAATAGCCACATTTTATCGGATTATTCACTATTTGCTAAAAGAAAAATTTAAATATTACTTTCTTATTAAATAAACACGTTCGTATTAAAATTATCTATATTATACAATTTTTCATTAATACAGACAAATATTCTTAAAATTACTTACTTCTGACATTTTTAATCGCTATCAATTTGCTCGCTCGTACTTTTAGCTTATGCCTTCTTTTTTTAGGTTTAACGTGCATGGACCTGCATTTAGGTATATTGCACTCTTGTTCTTTATTCTTTTCAAAACGATGTGAATCTTTTAGCTTGTGCGCAGCGTCTAAGGTTATGTTTACAATCTGACGTAGATCACGTAGATACAAGATTGTAATTCTGCACAGTATGCACGCGCGTCCATTCCCCTTTTGTCGTTTCCGATTTTTCGCTGTGCATGGGACTGCATCCTAATTCTGTATCGCTAGGTATTGCCGGCGCGCGGCGGCGAGAGGCGACACCGTTGGCACGCGGGCGCTCGACTTTGTTTTTCGTACACCGCGCCGCGCGGTGTTTATAAAAACGGTCGCCGCACCGCGCCGCTCGCGCCCGCGCTAGAGTTGGTCAAGGTAGAGTAAAGGCTGATTTATAGAGGCCGTAACCGTTGATTTAAGCCGTAATCTTTAAGAAATTGACCAATCACAGTCGATTGTTCTTCTCACATTCGACTGTGATTGGTCAATTTCTTAAAGATTACGACTTAAATCAACGGTTACGGCCTCTATAAATCAGCCTTAATGCTGGGTCTACAATGGGAGTCGCAAAGTCGTGAGTCGCAAGAATTGACCAATCACAGTCGATTATTCTCCTCAAATTCGATTGTGATTGGTCAATTCTTGCGACTCACGACTTTGCGACTCGCATTGTAGACCTAGCATTAGGCCCCATCACAGTCGATTATTCTCCTCAAATTCGATTGTGATTGGTCAATTCTTGCGACTCACGACTTTGCGACTCGCATTGTAGACCTAGCATTAGGCCCCGGACACACACTTTTTCGTAACAGTAACAGTAGAGTTTCGACCAATCGCGTTGCTCGAATCGAGTAACGCAATTGGTCGAAATCCTACTGTTACGTTCTACGGAAAGTGTGTGTGGCCAGCTTTAAGCCAATATCGGCCGAATGTTTCGAAGACGCCATTTCCCGATCAAACCACGTGACCAACTTGATACGCGGAATTTTCAAATTGCTGAAACTTCAGTTTGTATATTAAGGCTGCGTTCCGATATTCACTGTCAATACCGAAAATCTATAGTGTAGGTTAGTTACGTAAACTATAGATTTTCAGTACTTGCACTTTATTTTAAATAGTATTATTAAGATTTAAAACATATCAGTAGTATTTATTTCAAGTTAGAATATTATATAATTGCTGAATACTTTATATATTATTAATTGATATGACAACAACCTGTCAAATGTTTTGAAAAACTGGAAGCGCTAATCGGGAAATGGCGGAGCCAATCAGCGAAAGGAACACTAGTTGGCTTAACTCTTCCTTGACCAACTCCAGCCCGCGCCCGCGGTCGCGCGCTATCACTGGGCGCGTTCAGGGTAGCGATCATGTAACTTTTTCTTTAGAGCGGAAACGTGAAAAGTGAAAAGTTAAGGCTGATTTATAGAGGCCGTAACCGTTGATTTAAGCCGTAATTTTTAAGAAATTGACCAATCACAGTCGAATGTGAGAAGAATAATCGACTGTGATTGGTCAATTTCTTAAAGATTACGGATCAACGGTTACGGCCTCTATAAATCAGCCTTTTCATGTAACTATCTCTTTCTATTGGTGTTGAATAGAAAGAGATAAACTTTTCACTTTTCACGTTCCGTCCTAGGGGAAAAGATACATGATCGATCCCCAGCAGACCAAGCTACTGAGTAGCAGTCGAACGTGATTGGCTCTTACTTTTAGAACCAACCAATCAACGCAGAGTGTTGATAAGACGAACTCAACAGTTGTGTCTGCTGAACACGGCCAATCTCGTAGTGTCAATTTCAATGTTTTATTGTCATTGAAGGTATAATTATTTTCACCAAGAACAAAGAATCGTCATTAAGGCCCAGTTCAACAGTGGCCAGTTAGCTTAACTAGTAGTTAACTCTCACTCTCCTTCTCTTTCTAACCTTTGAGGCCGTATGATTTACCGACATTATCGTTTTCACATAAATCTTTTAATTGGCTTTATAGAATTGCAAAAATCTTTTACAGAATTAAAGTACGCACAAAAATCTAGGCTAGCAAACGCGATTTTATATAAAAAACACCAAAAAATTAAAAATGTTACTTATTTGGGCACATACAGCTGTCACCTGACGACAATATTTGGTTAAAACAAAAATTCTGCAGTTTATACATACATAATGTTTGTCTCCTATCCTTAGGAAAACATGTAGGAATAATATCGTGCAAGTAGAAGTAAGATTCAATGCGTACAATAAAAGAAAAATGTGAATTTTATTTTAGTACTGCAAATACGGATGCAGAATGACAAGAAGAGCAGCAACAGTAGTTGCCGGATCTTGCGAAAGATGGCGAGCAATCGAAAAAAGGACAGATGTCATTTCGTTAGACAAAGACAGATATAGGGAAAACAAAATTAGAAAGGTTGACATTATCGACATCGAGGAAGTTCGCTTGTCACTGCAGGATCCCCTTAACGTCTATTTTTCTCCCGACTGCTGCCAACCTTCGGTTGTGTACTATCATATTTGATAAGATTTATATTTTAGTTACCATAATATTTTATAAATGTTTCCAGAAGAACACGTGTTTAAAGTTTATCACGTATAATTGGAGGTTATCTCGAAAGTTAAATCGTCAGAAAATTCCCATTTTTGTTGCTTTATTGATTTCTCATTTTATCAACTATTTGCATTGTTGTAATTTACTATATAAATCAACATGACACATGTCCGAGAAGCGTGTAAAATCTTACTTTGACATGCGTGATATAAAAATAAGTTAGTGTTCGATTTTATCGTCGCACGAAATTGAACGTAATGACGAATATTAATCTTTTTAAATATTGTTTATAATAACTAACATTTTTGTTTTTTATTTTACTTTTATTTATGTTTAAATTATATTTGCAGATTGTTAGATGATATATTATTAACAGACAAGATGACATCCAAAAATACTAATTATATTGTTTGGATGGACTTAGAGGTATTGAAATCTTACAAATGATACCTACACCTAATGATTATAATGAGGAGTAATCAAAAATTAATTTAGAAACATAAATTAATTGCATATTATATTTTTATAGATGACTGGACTTGAGGTAGATAAACACCATATACTAGAAATTGCCTGTATTGTAACAGATAAAAAATTAAAAATTGTTAGTGAGGAATTGAATATTGTGATACATCAACCAGACACAATATTAGAAAATATGAATGAATGGTGTAAGGAAAATCACACAAAGGTAAAGCTTTTAACTTACATGGATGATACAGATATTCTTGAACTTTTTAGCCTTTGCAAATTGGTATATTTTGAGTTTTGTAACTTCATTACTAATATATATTTCAGACAGGATTAATTGAGAACTCTCGCTCAAGTACAGTATCATTGGAAGAAGCTGAGAAGACAGTACTCGACCTTTTAAAAAAATACATTCCCCAAGGTTCATGTCCATTAGCTGGAAATTCAGTGTATATAGATCGTTTATTTCTGCACAAATATATGCCATTAGTTAACAATTACTTGCACTACAGGATTATCGATGTTAGTACAATCAAGGAAATTGCTAGGTAATAACCGATTTCTTATATTTTTATATGAACAAATAGAGATGCTGACGCAATGTAAACAATTAATAATAATAAGACTCTATCCTGCAATTAATATTTAAGGTAATTTTGATAAAACAATATGATAATGTGTGAGTAAATCTTCATAATTTTTAGAAGGTGGAATCCAAATGTATATAATTCAGCGCCGAAAAAGAAACTAAATCATAGGGCTCTGGATGATATAAAAGAGAGCATTAATGAATTGAGACATTACAAAAACCACTTTTTTAAGATGTCATAATTTAATAAACATATTTAATTTCTTAGATTTAATATTTATATATAAGGTAATTTTATCACGTAAATATTAATTAGTATTTTTATATTTAAAAAATTTTATGACGTATTTATGCAGAAGGCCGTCTAAGATAAAAAGAGCTTAAAAGAGCTCAATGCAATTTAATTTGTAAAGATTTGTGAATCACGAACGAATGTATGAATATTCAATATGGATTAAGAATTATTTTTTATTAAACATAGTAAAAACATAATGAAATATAATATAAATTATATATTTTTACACCGTCTGCATAAGTTTATACTTTCATATCCATTTTTACTAATGTGGATTTTTTCTAGTTTTAAGAATTAGAAAAAGATACTTGTAAGTTAAACCGTAAGTTAAGCCTGGTCATAACAAGAGCCTATTTTTCTTCAAAATCCTATGAGAGAGAAATATATGCTATCTCATTCTGCAGTGACGCTGTAACTTGTAACGTGTCGAAAATCATCAAGTTTTATAGAATTTGTTTCTGACGAACAAATAACAATGGTTGGATGCACGGCAGTTTACTGCAATAATTCATCAATAAAACGACAAATTTGTAACGTTGAGCCCAATGGGTAGGAAATGATAATGTACTTTATTGTAATAAAATTATGATATATATGGAAATTATTTGGATAAAGTTCCGAAAAGCCCATACCTCCGATCGTTCTGAAATTTTGTATACTATTATATTTTGATATGCTAATTATGAATATGTCAATGAAAATTGGCGCAGTCATTTTCTAGGTAAAAATAAAAAAAGAAATTTTTTGCATATTTTTTAATTATCTAAATAAATATACATTTTAGAACAAAAAGTTTCAAATAAAAATTGTATATCTTGTAGATTAGTGACGCGCTATCTCGTTTTTTCTTACATTATATTTTTCTCGGTAAGATTTATTCAAGTTTTCTGAATAATAGAAAACAAAGTAATTTCTTGTTATTTCGTTTTTTCTTACATTATATTTTTCTCGTTAAGATTTATTCAAGTATTTCTAAATAATATGAAACAAACCTAGGAGTGTAGGCGGGGGGGCTTCGCCCCCCCCCCCCCCGCACCCCCCCCCATGCACCTGGCGGTGTGGGTTGGGTTGATGGGTGGGCAGGGGGGGGGGCTTCGCCCCCCCCCCGCACCACCACCCCCATGGACACGCCTTCGGCGTGCCCGTTTAGGAAATGTATTTCGCTTTAAGCGTGAGCGGGGGGGGCTTCGCCCCCCCCTGCACCCCCCCGTGCCTTAATAACTTTTTGTTATCTCGTTTTTTCTTACATTATATTTTTCTCGTTAAGTACTGCTTTTACAGTAATAGCGTATAGAATATAAAAGTTGCGTTTTTAAGAGATATACAATTTTTATTTGAAACTTTTTGTTCTAAAATGTATATTTATTTAGATAATTAAAAAATATGCAAAAAATTTCTTTTTTAATTTTTACCTACAAAATGACCTTTGCGCCAATTTTCATTGACATATTCATAATTAGCATATCAAAATATAATAGTATACAAAATTTCAGAACGATCAGAGGTATGGGCTTTTCGGAACTACAGCCAATTATTTATTATTCATATGGAATTGACCATATTTATATAAAAAAAATTTGTTCTCTTTTCTGTGGATTCTTTTTTACATGTATATGTAAATTATTTTGATAATATTTAGAGTTAAATAATAATAGAAATTAAATTTTAAAAATTTTTTGAAATGCTAATTTACTATGTTTTACAAAAATAGAAATTTCCAAAAACTGGCGTGAATTAAATAAAAACGGCGGACCAATCATAGTGCTATATGTCGATGATAAAAAATGTCGTAAGATATTAATTATATAGCACTCGCGATATTATATGGATATTCTATATACAATGAGCTGGAAATTATGGTTTAACCAGAAAGGGGATAATTGTACAATCATGGACAGAAATATTGTTCCTCTTTTGTGATAAATTTCGGAATGCATTCGTCTTGTCCAATAAAAGAATTCTCCCATTGGAAAATAAATTATAAAATTAAACAAACATATTCCAAAACTTATAACCTTTCTATCCACGGAGATGTACATGAAAAAATAAATATATTTATACATTGCATATTAAACTTTATTTATTAAAAGAATAGTTTTTAAACAAAGTATCTCTAATTTTTGGAAAAAAATACAATCAGTAAAAATAAAAATACATATAAACTACTCTAATTTTTGAAGATAAAAAAATTTTGTACACCGTACAAAAATAGAGGTATATATAAAGTACTTTTAAACTTTAACATTTGTAAAATATAACTGTATTAACATATGTTAATGTGTTAGTACATATCTCTATCTCTATAACACAATCTGTCATTTTCACATATTTCTTCGTCACATTTACATGACGGATCACAGCTGTTGGAATTCTTCACGCAACCACACATTCGTGAGGAGCAATTCCCTTTACAGCTACAACCAGTGGCTTTCCAGTTTTGAACTGGCCTTGCCTGTGAAATAATCAGTTCTTAATATTATTAAAAAACTCTTATTATTCCATAATAGTTAATCCATAATAAAATTTGTTCATAGGTTTAGAATTATAAGCAAATATTTTAAAAATGTAAAGAAAGGAACTATTTACAGATATGACTAAGACTGGGTTTGTTTTGGCGCTTTTAGCGCTGAAAGTATCGTTTTATCTTCATTTGATATTCGATGTGCAACGAAGATAGAATGATGCTTACAGCGCTGAAAGCATCAAGACGAACCCAGCCTAATTGCAACACAATTTATTCTTCTCTTGATCATATTCTGGTTTCTGTAAAATATCAATAAATTTCTTTTCAGGTTACTATACATAAAAACATCATACATTCAAATGATAATATTACCTGATTTTGACACATTTTATTGTCACATTTACATGACAGACCACATTTGTTGCTGTTCTTCACGCAACCACAAATCTGTGAGGAGCAACTCCACACAGATTTACAGCTACAACCAGACTTTCCAAATATAGCTGATATTGCTTTTGGAGTGCGGTGAAGGGGCTTCTGACCGTATACAACATGGTCAGGTTTTTTAGATCTTTCCACGTCTTTTCTCAGATCAATCACTTGCTTCTCCAACTTGGCAACTTTATCTTTAAGACTATCAACGTTTTCGGTCTGCTTACCAATGTTTTTTGAGCCGCTAGAAAGTTAGATTTCTCGTGTTATAATCATTATCACACAATGGAGAATAATATAAAAAATATATGTAAATATTGAGTATAAGCCAGCCCCCTCTCTGCCGATTTCTTTGTAATTTTCAAATGTTGTGTATTTTGAATTGTAAAAAAGATTCTAAGAAGGAAAATCATCACTTATGATCCATTTATTTTTAATTAATACTTAAAAATATCACGATGTGTCGGTAAGTAAGAAAATAATAATTTGCGGATATATATTTTGTTTCTTTTACTTTCATTTTTACATAATTATATATTATTTTAAAATTATAATCTTTGTTAAAGCAGAGAATAGTAGAAAGCATAAATACAAAGTATTTCAAAAGCGAAATATATATCTATATTAATTATAATTTATTTTATAATTTTATTTATAATATAAATAAAAAAAATTAATATATAAAAAAAATAATTAATATTTATTACATACAATATAACAATCATAGGTGATTATGTAATTATAATTATATTATGCATCTGTAACTATTATTCCACCGACTAAGTATGTGTTTACTGGAATAATATAATTAAAGATAATATGATAATTATAATTACAACATAATCACCTATGATTGTTACATTGTATGTAATAAATATTAATTGTGTGTATCAAATTGTATTAAAAATGTTTCTTTTAATCAAATGCACGCGCGAGCAATACAGCGTGACTGACCATTTTTACGCGTTCGCGGTTCTGCATTTGAACCTTTTATCGACCGTGACTGTAAGTAGGTCGGTAACCCACCTAAAGATAGCGCGCTCATCTACACCGCTCTGCACCGAGAACGGAACTCATTCCTGCTCCCCATTGTACATATATCAATATAATTATTGTAATACAACAACGATAACTATTATAACTATAATAACTTCTTAACAGAACCAAAATAGACATGCGATTTCAGGTGAACTCGTTTCTCGCTTACCTGGGCAAAAATATATTTAGGGTATTTAGGCGTCTCAATTTATGGTGCCCTACCCTGTACATATATCAATATAATTATTGTAATACAACAACGATAACTATTATAACTATAATAACTTCTTAACAGAACCAAAATAGACATGCGATTTCAGTAGCCCTATTCTGTAACTCTAACGACAGTATCGATATCGTTATATCGTCGTTGCGCAGCTTTTTTTCCATATAGTATACCTGCGCAACGACAACATAACGATACCGACACTGTCGTTAAGAGTTACAGAATAGGGGTACAGTAGTGCGATTCTGTAACTCGTTATGAGGTATCGACTATCGTTGCGCAGATATTTTATATGGTAAAAAAGCTGCGCAATTGTCGTTATAGCTCATAACGACGGCATAACGAGTTACAGAATTGCACTACAGGTGAACTCGTCGTTTCTCGCTTACCTGGGCAAATCTGTAGACTCTAGAGACGGTCCCGTTCTTTTCATTTTTCCTTTTTCTTGAGACACTCCGCATTAATTGACGGTCTAAAGACCAATTCAGACTTCTTCTTCTTCTTTGTGATATGATCTTTGAGCAGTAGTAGCAGTACTGCTCTTATATGGCCAGGACGAACCAATTGTCGTACGAGCCGTAAAGCGTGTCTTATTTCAGTTGCACTGACGCAATGAATTTAATTGGACTCACAATGCAGACACAGTCGCAATACTTAAAAAAAAAAAATTTCCTTCCGGACAAAACACGTCCGAACTGGTCCGTGCCCGTTGCGGCTCTGACTAATTCAGAGTATTCAGACCGATTGATCACAATTGATACGATACCCGATTATCGCATGGCGGTGGTTCTTTCCCAACTATACTAGTCAAAATTAGGCTTGATCAATAAAGTTCAATAGACGATGAACCCTTTTATATATAAATTCAAGAACAGATTTTTAAACACTATTGCTTCTCTTAGAATGTTAAAAACCGATAAAATAAAAAAAAGTTACAGAAAATGAAATAGTATTTTGACGTTGGCACATGACCGCGCGCACGAAGCTCCTTGAGCTCGAAGAATAATCGAGTGTGATTGGTCTATTTTCTTACGGCCTTACGATTATGACTAACTTTGTTACGTGCAATGGCCTTAACCGAGCTAATCTAATAAAATTTTTTTTGGATTTATCATACTCTGATATCGTACGGTCAGTGTCGTCGAAATTTAAACATGCACTTTTTTAAAAATTCAATTACTTTTGCTCAATTTTTTGTTTTAAGTCTTATTTTAGATTTTTTGCTATATTGACAAATATACATGTCCAAGTATTAGGGCCGGTCTACAATGGGTGTTGTAAGTCATAAGTCGTAAGAATTGACCAATCACAGTTTATTATTCTCTTTGCGGTCGAAGAATAATGAACTGTGATTGGCCAATTCTTACGACTTACGACTTACAACATCCATTGTAGACCGGCCCTTACTGTTACGAAAAAGTGTGTGTCCGGGCCCTTATTCTCCTTGAGGTCAAAGAATAATGAACTGTGATTGTCCAATTCTTACGACTTACGACTTACAACTTCCATTGTAGACCGGCCCTTATGCCCGGTCTACAATGGGTGTTGTAAGTCGTGAGTCGTAAGAATTGACCAATCACAG
The DNA here is from genome assembly GCF_030848795.1 of Temnothorax nylanderi. Classification (NCBI taxonomy): domain Eukaryota; kingdom Metazoa; phylum Arthropoda; class Insecta; order Hymenoptera; family Formicidae; genus Temnothorax; species Temnothorax nylanderi. Next base: position 119,011 of record NW_027249333.1, on the reverse strand, counting down.
TCCATTATTCTCCTTGCGGTCGAAGAATAATGAACTGTGATAGGCCAATTCTTACGACTTACAACTTACAACATCCATTGTAGACCAGGCCTAAAGCCTTGTGTACACGATACTAGAAATCGGTCCGAGTTTCGGTTTAAGCCAATCAACTTGCAGCTCTTACAGAAAAGCAGCAGTTTCATTGGCCTTGTGTACACGATACTAGAAATCGGTCCGAGTTTCGGTTTAAGCCAATGAAACTGCTGCTTTTCTGTAAGAGCTGCAAGTTGATTGGCTTAAACCGAAACTCGGACCGATTTCTAGTATCGTGTACACAAGGCTTAAGCAGGGCACCATCGACATATAGTATGGACTACGTGATCCCTATATGAAAGCCTTCAAAAAGTGTCCGGTGGAGTTGACCTTTACCTCGTTCTCTCTTTGTCTGTACGCTTTAGTTTTTCTATTTCAGCGCCCATAAGTCCCAGTCTACAATAGGTGTTTTAAGCCCTAAGGGCCGATATCACAGTCTCCGATTAACGTGATTCTCCGATTAAACTTACTCTGCATCTCTTTCTAATGCTGGGTCTACAATGCGAGTCGCAAAGTCGTGAGTCGCAAGAATTGACCAATCACAGTCGATTATTCTCCTCAAATTCGACTGTGATTGGTCAATTCTTGCGACTCACGACTTTGCGACTCGCATTGTAGACCCAGCATAACTGTCCCCCTAGAAAGAGACGAAGAGTGAGTTTAATCGGAGGATCACGTTAATCGGAGATTGTGATATCGGCCCTAAGCCCTAAGAAATTGACCAATCACAGTCAATTATTCTCCTCAAATTCAACTGTGATTGAACAATTTCTTAAAGCCGTGATCAGACTACGGGTTGGGATCGAGATTGGATTGAAATTTAATCAATCAGAATAAAGGAAACTAACTTCAGGTTTAGTGAACTTTGCTCTAATTGGTCAAATTTCAATCCAATCTCAATCCCAATCCGTAGTCTGATCACGGCTTAAGGCTTAGGGCTTAAAACATCTATTGTAGACTGAGACTAAACGCAATGTTAAATACACCCAGTAGCAAAGTGATGTCAAATGACGTATTAATTCCGTTTTATGACGTTCTCTAACGTCATTAAAGACGTCTTTAGACGTCATCTTGCTCTGGGCAGTCAACTTATAATTATTATTTAAGCGATCATATCTCGGAAACTACGGTAATTAAATCGAACCCAAATTTAACACACATACGTATTAATATCTAAATATAATTTTACTGCATGTTTAAAGAAAATCTGGATTTTCATCATTTTTGACCCAACTACCTTAACCAATCAACTTGCTGCGTTTCTGTAAGAGCAGAATTTTCGCATACGTTAGGTGCGATTTCACGATGACGCTCGACGCTGGATTCGAGCGTCAAACAGCGCCAAAAAGCTAAACTGTAGTTTACATGGCACCGTTAATCGGGTTTTATAACATCGGTAGTTCTTAGGCCGGTCAATCACAGCTATTCCATTCTTCTGAAGAATGATTACGATTGGTCTTCCTGACAACTACCGATGTTATAAAACCCGATTAACGGTGTCATGTAAACACAGTCTATGTTTAGCTTTGACACTCGACGCTCGAATTCAGCCAATCCAGTGGTTAGGTTATATTTCGCGTCCCTCTGAATCTATCACGTGACCAGATTTGACGCTCGAATCCAGCGTCGAGCGTCATCGTGAAATCGCACCTTTTCTCTCGCAAATTCAAGAATCGAGCCCTAGGGGAAAAGATACATGATCCGATTCCCTGTGATTGGCTGCCATTGAAAAAATGCGGTTTTCCCCACGCCATCACCTAGCGGCGATCGCGTGAAGCATCTCAATTTAAATTCTTCAACGGATACTGTGGCTGACTTCTCGCGTCTGGCGTTTACAAACAGTAAATAAACGCGAAATAAAACGTGTTGTCGTAGCGAGAGATAATTACGCAAGAAATTATCCAAGATGAATGATACTCGCAATGCGAAGAAGGATAAGAATCAGCATATACAAGTTTTCGTGCGCGTCAGGTAGGTGACAATTATTTGTGATGCTGTGACGTATTATTGTTGAGGAAACTGAAACTTAGGCTGCGGTCCACTTGACGCTACAAATGCTTTGAAGCATTTCTCTTCTCTTTTCTTTCAATGAAGAAAGAAGGAGAAGAAGAACGCTCCGAAGCATTTGTAGCGTCAAGTGGACCGCAGCCTTAGTGCATAACGAGAGGCGCATTAAATTCTACCCTGAAAGATTTCGAAAAAGTACTTTTGTCTCTTGTTTGACAATCATAATTTTTTTATTAAATAAAAATTAAGCAACTAATACGTACATACATTTTTGGTATTTTTTATTTGCCTTTATATGTTAATATAGGCCTATTATCCTTATGAAGTGATTTCCTTTTCTTTAATAGACCAATAAATCAAAGTGAGAAAGTCGGAAAATCTATCTCGGTATTGGAATTGCCATCTAACAAAGAAGTGGTGGTCCACGAAAGATCACAAGGCAATCATTCAAAGAAATTCACATTTGACAAAGTATTTGGACCTTCTTCGAAACAGGTAGAGATATAACGTTTCTTTATTTTGTATAAAAAATGAAATTTTCTATCTTGAATGTTTCAAGGAATCCTTAAAAAATGGTTGTAATTTGTAGATAGATGTGTATAATGCAGTTGTTAGCCCATTGCTCGAGGAAGTATTGGCAGGATATAATTGTACGGTTTTTGCTTATGGCCAAACTGGAACTGGAAAGACATTTACTATGGAAGGTGTTAGCAATGATCCAACATTACACTGGTTAAGTGTGAGTTATGTTATCCAAAATGATGTTAATTATTGCATTAAATGATAGACGTATAAAATGTCAATATGTATAGCCCTAACATCATATCTATTTTTTTATATTTATTAATATAAGGAAAACTAGAACTTTCTGCTTATAGAATCAAGACAATGCTTGAAATTGTAATAAAATGGAGTAATTTGTACCAAAAAAATAAATTTATAATTTTACTATATATATAAATATAACTTGACTAGACTGTTTTGATATTTGTATCAAATATCCAAATAGTCAACTTTAGTATGCCACAATTTTCAAATATAATAGTATCAATTAAGCTTGTACAAATTAGATTTGTTTTTATATATATATAGGATACTACAGCTGGAATTATACCGCGTGCATTAAGTCATTTGTTTGATGAATTACGTTTGTTGGAAGCACAAGAATATACAGTACGAGTTAGCTTTCTCGAGTTATATAACGAAGAACTGTTTGACTTGCTATCGCCTAGTGATGATGCATCTAAAATAAGGTAATATTACTCATTTTTGCTAAGAAATATGAAAAATAGATTATATTAGTATGATGATTATTTTAGGCTTTATGAGGATGCTACAAGAAAAGGTTCAGTGATCATTCATGGATTAGAGGAAGTAACTGTACATAATAAAAATGAAGTTTACAAGATCCTAGAAAAGGGATCAGAGAAAAGACAAACGGCTGCAACTTTAATGAATGCTCACTCGAGGTTGTTATCTTAAATTGGATACATAATGTATTATTTATTTTTTTAAATACTAAATTTTATACTATTTATATATTTTTTATACTATATACTTTCAGCCGTTCCCATACAGTGTTTTCCATCACTATTCATATAAAAGAAAATACTGTGGATGGAGAAGAACTTTTAAAAACTGGAAAATTAAACTTGGTAGATTTAGCTGGGAGTGAAAATGTTGGAAGATCTGGTGCGGTTGATAGGAGAGCACGAGAAGCAGGAAATATCAATCAATCATTATTGACTCTTGGTCGAGTTATAACATCGCTTGTTGAGAGAGCACCTCACATTCCATATCGGTAATACAAATTTACATACTGATATAATTTTATAGATACAAATATATAGAGATTAAAAGATCAATATTAAAATTTGATAATTATTTATTTGTAATAAAATTAATCCAATCTATTCTTTTTCGTGTGTTTTACATTGGCCAGGGAATCAAAATTAACAAGACTCTTGCAAGAGTCATTAGGTGGACGTACGAAAACGTCAATCATTGCAACAGTGTCTCCAGCGAGCATAAATGTTGAGGAAACCTTATCAACATTAGATTATGCTCATCGTGCCAAAAATATCACAAATCGTCCTGAAATTAATCAGAAACTGTCTAAAAAGGCACTACTTAAAGAGTACACGGAAGAAATTGAGAGACTTAGGAGAGACTTGTTGGCAGCACGTGAACGAAATGGTGTATATTTGGCGCACGAGAATTATAACGAGATGCAAACATTAATTGAAAATCAGACAAAGGAAATTGAAGAAAAAATAACTCACATTAAAGTCCTTAAAGAAACTATGGAGACTAAGGAGGTAAATAGATAATAATTAATGTATTCTTTGTTTCAATAATTAATATTAATATTGTTATTATAATTCTGTTTAGCAAATATTTAATGATTTACAAACAAAGCATATGGAACAAACTAATTATCTACACGAAACTAAGGAACAATTAGAAACCACCGCACATGCTTTGAAATCAACTACAGCACTTTTACAAATGACAGAACGTGAGAAAGAAGAAAAAAGTTACTTAGTAGAAAAACACGTATCTACAGAAAAACAACTTTTGTCGCAAGCACAAAAACTCTTGGATGTAGCTGATTCAGCAACAGTTGATGTAAATAAGCTTCATGATAAAATTTCTCATAAGAGGTAATTACGTCATATTATTTATTATATTGTTAACAGTAGATATTTTATAATGCAGATAGCATTAGTATAGTTATTTTAAAATACATGTAACATCCACAGACAATTGGAACAAGAAAATGAACATATCAGTCATCAGTTCCGAAGTAACATTGCAAAACAGTTTCAAGATGTGGAAAATAATGTTGCTGTTTATACACGGGAATTCATAGGGTTTTGCACCTCTATGAAAGATAGCATCGGCAAGTACAAATTATTAATATGCATCTGACAAATATGTTAATTATATTATCTTTACAGGCTCACAAATGGAACTGTTTAAAAAGGATATTGATTCGATAATCGGCCATATGTCAAATGACATTGTTAATAAACAAAAATTAGCAATAGATGAATTTACAAAGAACATAAATAATTCAGTAAGTAATTGATGCATTATGTAAAAACTATAATATAATAAAATGTATATGACGAATTTTTCTGTTACAGTACAAACACTATCACCAGTACCTGGACACAGAAATGGCATATTCATCTAACACGACTCAGAATGAACGTAAATTTTTAAATGATGAGTCCCTAAAACTGACATCGAAAATTAATGATTTGATAGAAGTTAATAACATGGAAATTGTAGAGAACTTACATCGTTTAAATGATGACGTATCTCAGAAGTTTGATAAAGTATTGGCATATACAAATGAATCGATAAAACAACTATGTAACTACAGGTTGCAAGAACGTGATAATTTGTATAAAAATATAGATGAGATAAAACAGAATGTACAAGCTATTCGTGAAGGTGATGGTAAAATTATGGAGGAGCAAGAAAGATTTAAAAAGGTATTATCTGATGATATTTTATTAATAACATTTTGGTTTATTGTTTGATTAATATTTTTAATAATTTTACTCACAAATTATATATTGTTCTTATTTTACAGTCATTTGAAGATCTATGGCTACAATTTAACAAGTTAAATGAAAATGTGACCGACAATTATTCGACCGCATGCGCCACCTTAAATCGTGTTAATGAGGTTTGCGACAGTACGACTAATGATATTTTCAATAACTACCACAAGGCTGTTGAGAGAAATAAGACTCTACAGCAGAGAATTCAAGGCGACGTGGATATAATAAAAAACGATGTTACATCTAGCATGGAAGAGGTAACATCTAACTTTCTATTAATTTTTAAATTATTAAGTACCCAGATAAAAACGTATGATGAAATATCATTATTTATATCTGGGTGCTTTGAAAAATAAAAGTAATAAACAAGATAATGTGATATACCTACTAATGATAAGCATCTTTTATTCTGTTATCAGAATTGGACGTTAGCAGAGCAGGTTGCAGTACATAGCCGTAATTTGACTGATGAAATTCAAACTGACTTAAATAGTCATTGCGATGTATTAATGCAGAAAAAATTACATGTCGAAGATAACATAAAACAAATGGAACAAAAGTTCAAGGAAGATAATTCTTCTTCTGTTGGATCTGTCAAAGTAAATCTATCTTATGTAGCATTAAAATTATTGTTTTGCAAAATGTACATAGATAATATATCTAATCTTTTTTTTTTATATAGAATATCTATAATACACTAGTTCAAGGAAGTCGTGATCATCAAAAGCTTGCGGAAGAATTAAGAAAGAAAAATCTACAAGCATCCAAAGAACTGAACGATAAGCTTACAAGTGAAAGTGAAAATTCGTCTGTTTGTCATGACAAGACAATTACGGATCTGCATTCAATACAGGAAAAAGTTGGGAAATTCCTTGAAGATTTACGGCACGACACGCCAACAGGTAAATCTCCGGTTTTTATGTAATATTGTATTTATTAGCGTTTTTTTAATTTTAGGTGAACTAAAGTCATTTAATAAAACAAGAAATTTCGTCGGCCTAACTGGCAGTAAAGTTAAATAGTTTAAAAACTATTTAACTTTACTGCCAGTTAGGCCGACGAAATTTCTTGTTTTATTATTTGATCACTGGCGAAGAATTATTTTATTAAAGTCATTTAACTTTTCTTTTCAGGTTTAACGCCGGCAAGAAAAGAATATCAATATCCACGACGTCTTGTTGCAACTTCGCCACATGAACGAATCATTCAGAGATTCAGAGAAACAAGAAATTACCTCAACCTCAACAATTCTGATAATGAAGTAAATATAGACATGATTTAGAAATCCCATTGTTTCTAAAGAATAAATTATGAAAAAATTACTAGGAACATATAAATATTATTAAATATATAATATATGTTTACAGGAAACGGTATTGGTCAATAATAACTCGCCGAAGAAGAAATGTCCGAATGCAAATTAAATACTTCAACTGGTAATCAGTTGCATTTTATACTTATACAATAAAAATTAGTTAATTATGTACATTAGGTTTAATAACAGATAAGGAATTTTTTGATACAATGATACAATGTAATTAACGGCATAAATAACGGTATAAATAAATAATTGACAGAAAATGATTCACAAATCTATTGCATTATACATTATATAAAAAAGTATTAAGTAAAAAGTATTAAGACACTTTATTTCGATTTCATATTAATATATATATATTAAGTATTAATATGCGAATTGACTGCATAAATAATTCTTATAATAAGCATAAATAGACATGGGCATTTGGATTAAATTGGAATTGAATTTAATAGCTATTTTATGATTCTTTTCTTATTTGGATTAAAAATCGAGATTTTGTGAATTGTTTTTATCATATATATGTTCATATGCTATTTAATAATTAATCTTATTGTTAGATGCACTTAAAACATGAAATTCTCGAGAAATTTTAACATTGCAATCTTTAGGAAAAAAGAATAATTTACTAAATATACAATACAAAAGAATTATTGAATATTTTATGTGTATACTTATATACAGAATTACAAATATTAAAATTATATATACTATAAGTAGAAAATATCTATTTTGTTTATGGCGTAGGTGTGAATGAGAGATTCATCGGTGATAGTTGACTTCCAGGTGTTGCATCCGTTCGCGCTCTTTGCTCAATTACAGGGTCCGTTTCGTTCATATCATCCACCTAGAAAAATTACGAAATTGAATTGCTTTAATGTTTAATTACTATAAAATGATTTTACTTACCACCATAGAAGTTTCTTCTACTTTAGTTCTTTTTTCAGCAATAGTTCTTAACAACACTTTTGCTTCCTCCTTTGTTTCATCAAACTGAAGGCATTTTTGTGCGTAATGATTAGCTTGATCCAATTGTTCCTTCTTTAAGTGATACTGTGTGAGATATTTATATGCATGACTAAGCTCTGTTCTGTCGACACTTCGAAATTCATCCATTACAAAATCTGTATAAGCTGCCGCTGCATGATCGTGTTCTCCTAATTTCTCATACAGCCTGTGACAAGACGAGAAATTATACATATATATTATTTTTGTCATACAGCACTACATGTTGGATACGTACGTTGCTAATTTTAAGAGTGCCATTCCTTCTATGTCACCCACGTTGCATGCTTTGTAATAGCATTTAAGTGCGTCCTGAATTTTATCTTGCTTCTCGTATGCTTCGCCCAAAGCTAGAACCATCCTACTGTCATGGGGCCTTAATAACTGAGCTTGTTTATAATAATAGAGTCCATAAAAAGGCATTTTCAAAATTTCGTACGTCTGACCCAAGCCGTACCATGCTCTGTAGTCTCGTCTATTCACCTCTGGCAAGTTGAAAAATATAAATTAAAAATACATGTTATACCGATGCAAGCAGAAAGTGTTCAAAGAACTTACCAATCGCCTGCCTATAACTGTGGATAGCACCATTGGTATTCTTCATTTCCATAAATTCATGACCTAACAATGTCCAGGCTGACAAATATTGCGGATTCATCTTTAACGCTCTATGAAAGTACATCACTGCCTTTTGATGATCAGCTCTTAAACTGTAATAATTTCCTAAAAGACATACCGTTTTTTTATCTCTTAAAGTATGTTCTCCTTAAATGCAACGTTGTTATACTTATGTCTTTCAAAGGGATGCAATTAATACTCACCAACTATACAACAAGTCTCCAATCTATATTTATCTATCTCGGTAGCTCTGTGCGCCAGATCTGCCAGTTCAACTTTCATTTCTTTCACATAAAGTAGATTACTATATGTATCCATGTTATCAAGGCAATAAGGATCTTCATCTATTATTCTTTTGAAAGTTTCTATTGCATTATCAACATCTAAAATAAACCATATTTCCATGATATATGATATTCATAGACATATATGTTAATAATTATGAACGATATGATAGATTTAACCGAATCCTAAAATAATTCATATAATCAAGAGAACATTGATTTTCTAAATTTTTCAGCAAAGCTTGTATATTATCCATTCTAAATGCTGAATTTGCTCACTTGCCTCTTCTATAATGCACTGCAATTGCAGTTTGAGCTAAAACGTAACCATTCTTCTGAAAGCCCATCGATTGCAGTTGGCAGTATAACGCTAGGCCTTCATCTATGAGCTGCAGTTCTAAGTACATATGCGCCATGAAGAAATACCTCATCCAATGATTAGGCAGGCACAAACTATCTAGTTTCTCCCTGTCCGTGATTAATGCAGCCAGCTCTAACCACGCACCCCAATGCATAGGCTCCTTATGTATAGATTCCACTAAAACATCTATCGCATCTTTAGTGAGTTGCAGCTTCTTCAGCGTCACGCCGAAAAGATACAATCCGTAGCCATCCAGCTTCGACGCTTGGTGATCCGCCTTTAGATCGGTGCAAAGATACTTCAGAGTCTCGTTCTTCAGAGGATCCGGCGGCACGTCCGTCATATCGTCTATCTTCTTCTTCTCCCCTGACAGATAGCGCGAATACAAATGTAGAAATCTGATCTTAAGACTTATACAGTCCATCGTGAAATACGCCGCTCTGTCGTACTCCTTTAGATCGAAGTACGTTTTAGCCAGGGTATAGATATCCTCCGCTTCGCCGATCACCGGTACCTTCATGTCCGCTGTTAAATCGTGTGGATCTATGTCTACATTCTTCAACGAATAATTTAATTCCGCTAACCTACAACAAACATGAATATAAAATCCGAAAATCGTATGCGTAAAGAGACCGCGATACGTTTATTTGAGCAGAAATTCACATACCATTTGGTGGTGTGCAGCAAACCGCGCTGAGAGCATTCGTGTATCGCGTGCAGAAGATCCGACTTAACCTCCTTAAGATTGAACTTCACGGATTCCTGCATCCTGCTCGTCTTGTTTTTCCTATATTACGTCGCTTATGAAAATAACAGCGTTTAACATAACGCTACACACAGCCAGGAGTAAATTTTTCTTTTTCAGTGCGATTCGTTCGTATAATATACCGGCATACTCCGTTTACTTCAGCGTGCCGAACAAAAATCAGACAAAAAATATTCGGTGCACGATGCACGTGGTCTGTTTTCTGTTGCTGCACTGCTGAACTAGTGCACACTGGTGCAGTGAGTTGCGTACTAAAGGCTGCCGCGCATGAAATTATCTAAACGCGTAAATAAAACGTAAATATATTAGGCGATAAAATAGCGTACTTTCTGTTGAATAACAAAATAACGTTATTTGGTAAAATATATATCGGATATTTTATCCGGCCCGGAATCTTGCACAATGCTTTCGAATCTGCAGATTTTTATACATACTTGCCTTTTCCTAACCTCACATTAGTGTGAGATCGTCTTTAATGTGTCTAATCGATGTAGTATATACGTAAATGTAGACCATGTAGACATGTGGAACGGTGCGAAGAAATCCGCTCTGAATCATCGAGAATGAAAATACTTAATAAAGAATCTGAATATAATTCGGATATAATGCCTACGTATCGTCTGGTTTCGTGGGTAAGAAGATCATAAATAAAATATTCAACCTTGTCATTTGTTGTTTAACAAGACTATCCATCGTATGTTATACGTGCACGCATGCATGCAGCGAATATAAACGGCAAAGGTGAATTTTTTTTTCTAACAAAAATTTATTTTATTGTTAAAATCATAAATCAGATGACGAAGCCGGTAAATTTGATATTTTAGGATAATTATAGAGGAATTATTCTCGGAAAATATCGTTTGAGATTATCCTAATAAAAGTTAAATGTATTCAAAATTTGTGATTTGCATCAATTTCCTTCAAGTTTTTCCTCAAGACGTCCAGATATTGCTACTTGTCCATCCATAAAATGTCAGTTGTCCTTGTAGGCAACAAAGCAAAAACTTTACGTCTTTTGAAGTCTTTTGACTCCAGTTGCAGACTCGCCGCTCGGGTAATCTCAAATCGTAGTAGATCTATCTTTGTTTTTTTTTATTGATCAAAAGGTTTGAATAAGCTTTTGATTCTTTCTACAAAGCGCTACATATGTGTAGTAAGTATATAAACAGCATGCTGAGAGAAAATCTAAAAGTTTGATTTAAAACTTTGAATTGTATTATTTTTGTTCTAAAAACAATATTAGGAAAATATATGTATAACTCTATAATCCAAAATAAAAGTTTTTTTGAGAATAAGATTGAAAAATGAAAGTAAAGTTGCTTAATCAACATGTATTTTTCGTTTTCAATCCTTTGAATGCGACTGAAATATAAATCTATAGCAACCTATAAACAATTTGAAAAGTCTAATAAATATATTTTGCAGGGTGCAAATTCCCATGGTCAATTAGGACAAGGTTTATTGTCCGAGCAATTTGTTCTACCGCAAGAAGTTGATTTATCTGGATGTTTCCTGAAGCCGGAAGCTATAAGGAAAATTGTCGGTGGTGCTGGACACACGCTGGTTTTGGATGCGGATGGTCGCGTTTATTCCTGTGGATTGAACAACAAAGGACAAGCTGGAATCACTAAAATCGAGAAGGGAAACGTTCTAACGTTTCAGATGATACGTGCTCTCGAACACGAAATAGTAATTGACGTCTGCTGTGGATGGGATAGTTCCGTGGCGTTAACGAGAAACGGCGAGTTATACGTATGGGGTTCCAATCGCTATGGCCAATTGAGTTTGGATCCTTCGGTCTTTCCCTCAATATCTCATCCCCACAAAATCTCGATCGGCGAAAAAATAAAGAACGTTTCGATGGGTTTGCGACACACCGCCATAGTGATGGAGAATCGTGAGCTCTATGTTTGTGGATCAAATAATAGAGGACAATTGGGTTTAATTAATCCAGAAACCATGGAGCCGTATCCTCTTCTTGGTGCATTCACCAAAGGTATATAACAAATCGTTGTATTTTGGACAATTTTTATCCTGTAAAAATAAGTGAGTTAAAGAATTCTAAGGAATTAATAAGGACATTGAATTTACTCGAGTATCTTTTCAAAATCTTTTAACATATTTTTAACTATTATTATTTCATTATTTATGTATTTATATATATTTTTACTATTTATCTATCACTCTTATACGTTTATTGATTTTGTACTTATTTACATCATTTATTAATTTATTTCATTACTTTTAACTTAAATAGTTGACAGCTATTCTGTTGAAGATACACTGTATAGTAAGAAAAAGAAAATGTCTCCACTTAATTAAAACGCAGGTGAACAGTTGCAGAATGGACGATGCAGGGAAACGTGGAAAATGTTGCCTGCGGTCAGTATCACACCGTCGTCATAACAAAAAGGCAAACGTACAATACATATGTCTTTGGTGACAACAAGCATGGACAGTTGGGATTCTTTCCTAAGACATCTTCTGAAACACGAATATTGCAACCTATATGTATTCCACTCTCAGGCATACAACACGATGTACAAGTTCAAATTCATGCAGGTTGGAGTCACATAAATATCTTGAGCAGTAAGTAAACTAAATTCACTTTACGTTTTTGCTACTATACAATCGAATTGTTTACATGTGTATCAAAGTGTAGTATATATAATTTCAGACGGTACTGTTTTTTCATGGGGAAGAAATGATTATGGTCAATTGGGCCGTTCTTCGTCGAAACCACAAAATGGAATTTCTACAGAAGAGAGACTTCAATGTGTTGAGCACATTCCGAAAATCGTTCAACTTTCAGTTGGATCAGAGCATAATGTTGCCTTAACCGGTAAATTATTAGATTCGATAAACATCTAAACAGATGTATAAATACATTTATAAAGAAATTAAAAAATACGTCAAATAATTACAATTTTATAAAATTGGGAATGCATATTTTTTATTTTTAATTATCACCAATTTTTATTCTTATTTTCTTTTTTGTTAAACAAGGGTGGACAAGTTTCTTTAAACTTAAAAAATATCTTAAAACAAAACGAGTAAATATTTAAAAAATACTTTAGTATACACGTGCATAGCACATTTTAGTATTTTAGTATTTAATAATGATAATTTAATTTTACAGATGATGGAGTAGTGTTGTGCTGGGGTTGGAATGAGCATGGAAATTGCGGTAACGGAAAAACAGAAAATGTTCTGCGGCCAGAGGTTCTCCCGATTTCATCTGATTCCATTGCCGTTCTTGTGGGAGCTGGTGCAGGACATTCATTTGCTGTGATAAAAGACACTAGCTAGCTGCGAATTAAAAATATATTGTTGCAAATTTGTTATTTATTAAATATTAATTGTAATCGTGTACCAATGAAGTATTTTTATAAATATAGCTTGACGTGTTGTCTGTCAAAATTTCTTATCTTATTGCAATACTATAAGACAAAGTCGGCGGAGAGAAGTAAAATCAATACCATGTTTACGTCCTACACTTGATATAAAATAGACATGATTTAATTAATAAGTTAAAATTTTAAGTACTTACAAGTTAATTATAAGTATTTAATTTATAAAGTGTTTTATTTCTCTAATACAAAGATTACATACAAATGCACAAAATTTATAGCGATATGCTTAATCTAATTTTGTTGTAATATAAACAAAACAGGAGAGTCGGGAAACGTCCAAATCTTTGTGGAGAAAATATAAAATATGAATGTGTATCGCAGTCGCAGAACAGAAAGCGAACAGAGGACAGAAAACATATCGGATCAAACTTGAATCATCCCTCGTGTAATCAACCCTCTACGTAGTTAGCCTGAAGGGAGTATAGAAAATGCACGTAGCAGGACGTAGCTTCACCTGCGGCAATTCACCTGCCAGGCTAGTAGGCAACTGTCAGCGATAGCGTGCGGGTGCGTGCGGGAAAGGGAACGACTGAAATTGTTTTTCGCTTCGCGAGATATTACCGCGGCAGAATAATCTGTGATACAAAACAGTTCGTCGAATATTTTTTTAAATAACAGAACATTTTGATAGGGAGAGAGAGAGATGCTTCGAGCGCGCTCTCAAAGCAGCTTGTAGTAAGTTAAGCAAAGCCGCAAACATATATGGTTTTTTTTTAATTTTGCACCGCTATTTGACAGATCGGTAAACGAACCGTTAAATTAAAATAAAAAACTATATTTCGTTTGTTAGCGAGCAGGAAGCGAAGTTCGTACAGGATCGCATAACGGGCGTGGAGAAACACTTCGCCGAGCTGTGCACGATATTCGCGGCGTTCGCCAGAAAAGCTGCCAGGTGCTCCTCCGCTACGACTGATAAACCATATCGATTATTTTTCCTTAGTGACACGCTCCTATTCCCTGTTGTTTTGACGACGATGTGCCCCGTACCGTTCGCTATTCACTAGCTTAACTTTTTTTCAGATTGCGCGATAAGGGCGACGAGTTGGCTAAAATAATACAAACTTATGCGGATTCGGAAATCATAAATCGATCACTGAGCGCCGGGCTCGCAAATTTTTCCGCAACGTTATCGGTCATCGGCGATTATAGGTAAAACCGGCTCTCTGTTTCACAAATAATTATATTTTCTTCGTAATGCATATAAAAAGAGAACAATTTTAATTTATTTTTTATTATCTATAAATAATTATTACATTTTTTGCTATTGGTATGTGTAACTAAAGAAATAAAAAAATATGTTGCCATTTTTATTCACATTAAAATTAAAGAAAAACGTTTATCATCTTATGTTAAACAATCATGGCTTTTTATTCCTCACCGAATGCAAAAGATAAAAGAAAGTTGATTAAAAGTCTCTTAGAAATCTATCGTCTTATGATTTGCCTTCCTTTTCAGTTGCATTGTATGGTTTTCTTATTACATTATTTCGATTTACATTTCCATTTTTTAAATTATCAATCTGCTTTACAGAGATGCGGAAGTACAAAGATTGGATTCCAAAGTAATTGTACCTCTCTCGCAGTACGCAACGATTTGCAAGCATGCCCGCGATGATGTAAAAAATACCTTCGCAGCACGCGACAGAGAACTCACGAGACGAAGACACTTGGATAAAGTTCGAGAAAGAAATCCCAGGAATCGTCAAATGATAGTATCCTTATGACTAAAGATTCATTTTTCTTCAGTGACAATTAATTTTATCAATAACAATTTATTAACTATAATTTAACTGATTCTATGCCTTTCGTAAAACAACAAGACAAAAAAATAATTAAATTATAATTAAGATCAATATAAATATTGGTAAAATCACGTCGAAGTGTATAAATTAGTTTGTCGTTGTATTTCATCATCTTGTATTACAAAAATCTTTAACCGAAAAAGAATATTAGTCACAAGCCGAATCGGAGCTGACAAAAGCGTCCATCGAAGTATCCCGCGTAGTGAAAGGACTCGAGGAACAGATCGACTCATTCGAACGACGAAAGTTGCACGATTTGAAGTCCATACTTTTAGATTTTGTCACCATCGAATTGAGCTTTCATACAAAGGCTCTTGAGCTTTTGACCAAGGCATATCAAGATGTTGCAGCTGTTGACGAAATTAAAGATATTGAGGTGAGAAGATCTAATTTCAATTCTCTTTTACATCCTGCCTCTGTGTTAAAGTTAAGAGAAGAATTATGAAATTTATAAAACATACGTAGTCAACATTGTTTATCCTTTGACGTGCAGGACTATCAAAGCGCGAGAGGAGAGATAAATGGGGTAAACGTTGCTTCAAACTGATATTTGTTTTATTACGATTCAATGAGACTTGACACTTCAATATTAACTTTATTATGCTGACACAATATTTTTTTATCATTATCTCAAATAAAGCATCATTTCGGTATCTAGGAATTTCGAGAGACCATGCGAGTTCCCGATTCCGTCGCAAGATTAGACACGGTGGGCAGAACTTCGTTTCGACAAGCTTACTCGTTAACGAACTTAGCCACTCGATTCGCATCCTCGCCCATGGCGTCGCAGAAATTAGCTAATCGAGGAACCGAATCTGCGGTAAGTGCAAAATGAGAATATACGTCGCTCCGCAGTTCTATTCTTGGATCTTAACGTGGCAAATTGTAGGATTCCATACGGACCGCGTTCACAAATTCTTCCGAGTCGGTTCAAGTCGAAGAATATCCAGACAGTACAGAGGAAACGGAATCGGAGTCAATTCGAGAGAAGCCAGTGAGAACTAGGCAAAAATCTATGTAATTTTAATCACCCTTTTTAATCTTGCCTTTCTGTCTTTTTAGAAAAGAGTGTCGAAACATGCTGGATACAAAGTAAAGAAACGCTTCATTCTCAAACCCGTCCCAGCAATTCCCACGTGTCAGAAGTCTTTAATGTCGTCTATAATATACCGTATACCTTACAGACTGAATCAGACAAAGTAAATATTTGCTTAATCTTGAAGAATGCTTATTTGTACTCTTTTTTTTGTATCGGTTCAAGCGTCCGCATAGATACGCAATTGTTTTGAATAAGATAAGAAAAGGGAAACTTCTCCAAGATAAAGACAGTACGAAGAAATAACGTAAACCGCATTTCACTGAAGTTGCCTAATCGTTATATCCGTAGTTGTAGCGTCTCGGTTATCTGTAACGAGAGAATCCTTTAAAATAATATCAAAATACGTTTCTAAAAAAGTGTAAGTTTATTTTCTGTATTGTAACAAAAGGATGGTTCTCACTATCGGTATACATTTCTTTTTTTTTCCATGACAAGAAGTACGGCTATATTTTATATAAGTCATTACTTATAGATCAGTGCACTGAGAAAAGGATAAGCTTATTTATCACCACCTTCGACTCCCGCCTGCGTCATTAGGTCCGCGATATTCTTTTCCAGGTCGTCTATTCTGTTGCCCATTTCATCTAGTATTTCTTATTAAGGATCTTGTAACGATATTAATATTACAAATAAATATATATTAGCTTGTGTAACATCCAATAAAATTAAGCAAAGCATAACATGCATACAATTAAAAAATAAACATAGCTTAGGATTGGACGTTTACATATAAATAACACATGCATTTAATCTGTTGACATAACTTTGTTTGAATAAAAACACAAACCAATAAAATGCTAGAAGTGCACACAGACACATTTTCCTCCGAGTTATTGAGAAACCAATAAAAACATAGTCTTATACGAAACTAAACAGACAAAAAGCAGCTACTGTTTATTACTCGCATTCAGAAAAAGAAATGTACTGTTCAGCAATAACGTTAACAGAAAAAACCGATACATACTAATACAGACATTCAGTTTACATTAGGGGTCCCCAATCTTTTTTGTCAAGAGGGCCATATTAAAATTTTTGTAATAACTGGGGGCCGAATAAATTTAACTTTTGAAAATCGTATAAAAACAAAATACCTTAGTTTTAAAATTCTTTTTACTACAATGTCGAAATTTCTTGGCAGATAGAACTTCACAGAGGGAAAGGGGGGTTGGGATCAAGTACACAGACCAGTTGGGGACCCCTATAAGTTTCACGATACTCCAAAATAAAGTGTATTCACAGAGATTTCTTCAAATGTCGCTTCAGCAGCACACATACAGCATCGCTTTTAGGTTATGCGGGTGAAAAAGGATATTTCTTCCTATGATCTGGTCGGACATGGTTTGAAACTTGTCCTGCATGTTCTGCAGCAGCGTTTGCACCTGCAAAGGAGTCAACGTAGCGTCAGGGTCGCGTCGCGACGGAACGTCCCCGGATGCGTCATCGTCATCCCGTGCGTAAATACGCGGACTCACGTATTGCGTCAGCTCCTGCATGTTCTTCGGGTCGGCGCTGTTGCCCATCCCGTAGCTGTCGACGTCCTCGCCCTTGTGGTCCTGCTTGATGTCAGCCATCCTCTCGACGCTTCGCCCGGCGAGGATATAGGAACGAGGGTTAAGAGCTCGGTTCGTCCGGCTCGCGCACCACGCAATGGATAAATTGGATCTTGG
This sequence comes from Temnothorax nylanderi, assembly GCF_030848795.1. Classification (NCBI taxonomy): domain Eukaryota; kingdom Metazoa; phylum Arthropoda; class Insecta; order Hymenoptera; family Formicidae; genus Temnothorax; species Temnothorax nylanderi. The sequence continues at coordinate 101,025 of NW_027249333.1, read as the reverse complement.
ATTTGGATCCTCCCAGGAGCGGGCGCATGCGACGACGCGACGTCGCCGTACCTAGTGTACCTACTCGTCGCGTGCTCTCGCTACGGTGATAATCGGTGCTAAGCACCGTCAATCGATCCAACAACCCTCGATTCCCCCGACGACGACGAGAAATTGAATTTTATTCAAATATATGCTTCTCTTCTATTCTATCGCATGATTCTATCACGACTTTGTGCCTCGATCAATTTAGGCGAAGGAGCGAGAATCGAGGTAAAAAAGAAAGTCAAAATTGACGCCAACACGTGGAATATATGCGGTATACATATACCCAGACAGATAAAGATGCTTTAAGACGTCTTGTGTCCCGATTTTGGACATATGTGCTGTCTGGAATAGATAGATTTACGGTAAAAGGAGAAGTCAAATATTGTTTTAAAAAAAACCGACACAAGAGGATAGCAAATACATATAAGTTATGCGAGAAGATACAGTTCAAAACAAGACACGAGGTTTTCGCAATTCGAAACGTCAGAACATCACACGATTGAATGAATCATATATTTTGTTATGTTTTGTGCTCGGACTTGTTTTTATCTGTTTTTTATCTTCGAGTCGATCCTGACCGATTGACACTTGCGAAATCGACAATAGAAACAGCTCAATATAATCTGTCTATAAAACAAAGAAATATCTGCTTTTGCTTCATCTACATTCTTAAATTGCAATTTTTGCTTAAGAAAATAATGAACATATCGCAACACGGCGTTTAGCGTTGATAAATTATGTATTATTGTATTAAAATGAACTACAAACGTTTCGGTCTGTTACAACTAAGACCATCTTCAGCGTACTTACAAAATTATATTCAAAACATACCTAATAAACAATTAGTTAATCAAGTTCGCATAATATAAACAATTTTATAAAAGAAGGGCTAGCGAACAAAGCTCGTTCTTAATGCTTAAAATTATATATTACAATTCAAATTCAAAACAAACGTTTCGACCCTAAACAATTTACAATTTACAATTTATAATTTATAATTTTCGGTTAATTATTTAAACTTTGTTATTAAACGACCAATTTTGTAAATTTTTTTCACACTGATGATGAAGGCCACATTTAGGGCCGAAACGTTTGTTTTGAATTTGAATTGTAAAATATATAATTTTAAGCATTACAACGAGCTTTGTTCGCTAGCCCTTCCTTTATGAAATATCTAATAAAATTGAATTAAGAAACGCATAATAAATCTAAGTATTAAAAGCTCAGACGATTAACAAATCAATTATCAACGCTATATAACACCGTGCGGCTCTATGCTCATTATTTTCTTAATCGATTTGTTAATCGTCTGAGCCTTTTAATACTGCAATTTTCGCGTTTCGTTTAGCGCAAAACGGACCCATTACTACGTTTACGCGAGCGTTAATTACTTCTGTAGTAACTTACGATAATTCCTCCGCGTAAAACGGGGTTTTGTAGTAATTATTTACGATAATACTCTGCGTAAATGAGTGAATTATCGTAAGTTATTACAGACATAATTAACACTCGCATAAACATAGTAAATGTATATATAGATTAAGTTTAATCTTGATTTTACTTATATTATTTTTTATCCTTTTCTAGTTTCTAAAAATTAGAAAAAGATAAAAGGTAAGTTAAACTGAGATTAAAGTTAATTTGCATTAATCGATCGACAATGTAAATCGACCCGCTTGACAACATGTTTTTACAAATATGATAATGTCGCTTGCGAAAACGTGCCAGTAAACGACAAACGACACGTAATGACGTAATCTCGTCCGCCGCTCCGATTGGCCCGTCACCGATCGCGAGTGTCCCCTACTTCCGGCGCATGTGCGACGGCGAGCGGGCGAGACGACGTCAGCTGATCACCACAATTGATACATAAACAACGCGGTGGGTGACGAGCACTAAATTGCCATTTCGTTCGACACAATTCGTCAGATCAGGGAGAGGACACTCGAGAGGAGGATTGAGTTTAGCTCCGCGAGGTGTTTGACTCCCCGGGATACACGTGTCTCTTTGTCCGCGAGAATCCGCCTGCCGCTTTAAAATCCGCGTAGCCGCGACGAAAAATGCGCCTGGCGGCTCTCCTGAGCGCGACAATCCTTCTCTCGCTCTCCGCACGCTCGGCGAGCCCCTGGCGCGTCAAAACGAAACAATTATCGCCCGTTATTTTAGGTAAGTCACTTGAAAGCCCTTTAATTTTTAATCGCCCTTAAAAAACGTGCTCGCTCGCCAAAAATGATCCTGACTCTTTCTCTCTTGCACTTTAGGGGTCTAAAACGGCTCTGAAGAGTGCCCGCTTTGTATGATTCTCTTATCGTAGTGTCATAGAACTGTCGGAGATATCGACTTATCGAGACGTTGACCGCGTCTACTCACGAAGAAAAATGATATTCCAGTTCCAGGTGATGGCGGCAGCCAAGTCGAGGCAAAGATTAACAAGTCGTCGGTGGTGCATTATATCTGCGAGAAAGTATCCAACGATTATTTTAGTTTGTGGCTGAACATGGAACTGCTTGTACCTGTCGTGATAGACTGCTTTGTACGATCGTCGCTCCATCATATGTGGGTTCACCTTTTCTGACTGATAACTTGAAAGTACATTTTTGTATCTTATTGCAGATCGATAATCTCAAATTGAATTATGACAATGTGACGAGAACTACTAGTAATCAGCCCGGAGTAGATATAAGGATACCAGGATGGGGCGATCCGTTGGTGGTCGAGTATATAGATCCCAGTAGGGCCTCGCCGGGCTCGTACTTCAAGGATATTGGAAATATGCTCGTGAACGATTTGGGATATGTCAGGAATCTATCGCTGCGTGGGGCGCCTTACGATTTCAGGAAAGGGCCCAGTATGTAAAAAGAACGATATTAATAAGTTAGTTTGGACGGGCATTACGCGCTGGCATTTAGCAATGTGTATTATATTCGATTATACTACAAATTTACCGAGATAAAGACCTTGAACTCCAGGTGAGAATGAAGAATTCTTCGCCAAGCTGAAGGATCTTGTCGAGGAAACGTATACAATGAATAATAACGCGCCAGTGACGTTACTGGCTCACAGTATGGGCGGACCTATGACTTTTATAATGTTACAACGTCAGAGTCAGAAATGGAAGGATAAATACATAAATTCCCTGATCACACTTAGTGCCGTGTGGGCAGGATCTGTCAAGGCGATCAAAGTGTTTGCTATTGGTGAATATATTAATCTTGTCTGCAAGACTGTACCTGTGCCTGCGCTCATCAATAATCATTATTGAACGCATTACTGATATTATTGTCAGATAACTTGAGTTAAAAATAGTATAATACGATAATTTTCCATCTATTATCTTATTTTACAAAATATAATGCTTTACATATTTTAAACTTGTGTATAATACAGGAGATGACTTGGGCGCATATTTTCTTCGTGAAAGTGTACTAAGAGACGAACAAATAACGAGTCCAAGTCTGGGATGGTTGTTACCCTCGAAACTATTTTGGAAAGACACTGAGATTTTGATACAATCGGATCAGAAAAATTACACATTGAATAATTTACAAGAATATTTTATGTACGGCGGATTATCCAGATAATTATTATAGCTCTTGCATTTTTCGTTCGCGAATATTTTCAGAAATATTTTCGTTTACAGAGACATAGACGTTTCCAACGCTTGGGAGTTCAGAAAAGACAATGAGAAATACCAATTGGATTTTACAGCTCCAGGTGTTGAAGTACATTGTTTATACGGCAGCAAAGTGAACACTGTAGAAAAGTTTGTATATCTGTTATTTTAGTTTAGTGTATAAAAAGTTTAAATAATTATATTTAAATTCATGATGAGAGACCGTTTAAAATTTGGATTAATTTTTCTTCAGGTTGTATTATAAGCCGGGTACAAGTGTAAATGGTTATCCTCAACTAATATTTGGGGATGGCGACGGGACTGTGAACATAAGGAGTTTGGAAGCGTGTACACATTGGCAGAAGTCACAGAAACAAAAAATTTATAATCAAGGTTTTCCTGGAGTAGATCACACTGAAATCTTGAGAAATCCCGACATTTTAGCATATGTTAAGACAGTTTTAAAAGTGTAACGTGGCTTTTATTTAGTGATGCGAAAGGATATAACAGATTAGCTAACATTATTAAATTCTTTTAACATTTTTTTACTTGATAATCTTGATCTATAGATTAAGACCCAAGATACAGTATAAAATGATTTTAACAAGGTTGCGAAATAAGGTTTTATCAATTTAATGACGTAATCTCATCTATATTTTCAATAATTTATCAAAAATATACGACAGTGTAATTGAAAATATATTTTTATTAACTACATTGTTCATTAAAATATATCATTACATAACATACCAGCAAATATCAATTGGGAATATTATAAAGTGGTGCAGTTACAAAAAAAAAAAAACATTTTTCTAAATGTCAATACTTCCACTCATTAACTGGCTATGCTCTCACATTCTATAAATATAATACTTCATCTCCTCTTTATGTGTATGTATTCAGTATATATTATCAATTTTTTTTACGTTGTATGATCTCACATGAAACAAAGAGTGATCGAGTTAACATGACTAGCGATATATAGTAATAATATCCTATATATAAAGTGTTTCTATATTGTATAGTAACATATTTTTTTAGTGGCTGATACAGCACAATTACAATAACAATGAAATCCGAGTTTCATGGTTTACTAGTCACAAATCCATTGTATTATAAATATATACCAATGTGTTTTATATTTACATTGATTTATAATTGCAATGAACACTTACGATAATATATATATGTATAGAATAATATTTAAGACTAAAGAAATTTTATGTAAAAAGCATTCCCTCAAGAAATGTCACAACAAACATGTCAAATGTTCTAAGTTTCTGTTTACAACTTCCAAATTTTCTTGATAATGTCCAGCTCTAACTTGTACCTCTTTTGGTATAAATAAATCTGTAAATATATAGACTTATAATATAAGCTTATTTATCGGAGCACATTGAAAGTTTCTACAAAAATTACGTATACAAAATGGTGAAAAATAAATATCCTACATAAAATGTAATGCATTAATATTTAATGCCATCAAACCTGATGAACTAGACAATGCATAATTAAATATACAATTCTAAGATAAAACTATGTATAAACTATTATGAAGAAAAAACTCATTATCAAAGATGATAATAAATGAATGTTGCTAAAAAATAAAATTGTTTTTATTATTGATCATAATGATTAACTACTATAATTTTTCTTGGCAAATGTATATATAATTACAAATAGATAAAATTTCTTCTAATCACAGATTGTAACATAATTATAATCAATATACATATCATGCACAAAACTTTTCTAAACGTTTTACTAGATATCTCATTTAGGTTCAAACTTTTAGCAATTCTGAACATTTGAAATTGTTGCTGTCCTCTAAATTTTCATATATTTGTGATTCTTTTTTAACATATATTAAAAAGTTCAGGTCAACCTCTAGAACACAGCATAAAGGCAGCGTAGGAATGCACAAGATTCTGACTCATGTGTCCTAGAACAGATTTACTCAAATATTGATAACCAAACCTTTCAATTATTCCTAGCAACACATTACTCCTTGCTCCTTAATTTCTTTGGTGCTTGCTTTTATACAATCTTACTACTTCGAAATCTTTGTTCCAAATCTCAGCGATATATCAAAGAAGTGGAGGGTCTCTATTTTAGAAAATATGTAAAAAAATTTGAATTTTTTACAACAAATAATATCTCTTAATGTCAGTTAAGCCCTGTCGAAGATCGTATGAAAGCATATATTCCCAAAGCTAAAATGGTCACAACGGTGATGGTTTTGTAACTTCTAATGCGATAAGATATCCTTGGCGTTGACTGGACAATTTTTAATTTTCGTTGTCTTTCTCTCTCTTGACGGCTCGCTTCTGCTTTTGCCTTCCATTCTTGCTCTTTAATTTTTCTCTTATGATCATAATCCCTGACATCGTTACTGATAGACTCAGGAGGATATTGTCGATATAGGTTCTTTGCTTCTACCATAAGGGTTTCAAATGGCAAGTCGTCGGGCAACTGAAAACGTAAACTTACATTAAATAATTCTATTCTTCTTTCAGAGTCAATTATTTTCTCGGTACTCACCGTACATAACACCTTATGTGTGTGCCCCATGTCAGGTGTGGTACTGAAAATTTCTGTAGCTCTATGTGCAACTATTACTGTACTTAAATAGAGAGGCATGAGCGGGGGACTACCCAGGAAAAAATCAAACAATCTATGTAACAATTTTCGATTTTCCGCATACTTGTGCGCATACCACGTTGTGTACTCAGCCAAGGCAAAGTGTGGAAACAGTTCTACACTAGAGCAAAAGGAATTCTGCTATTAGTAATGAGATTATTGTAGTATCAGCAAATATATAAAATAAGAATGTAATCGAAACAAAAAAATAATGTAGAAAAAAAAATCTCAAGATAATTTACATGTGGAATACCATTAATTTCATATAGAATAGAAATATTTATTTAAAATAAATTTAAAATAATGAAAAAATCTAAGACATTATGTTCTAATAAGAACTAACTTTTCTAAGTGTTCCAAAAGAGTAGGGTGTACTCTCTCCAGCAACGCAAATATAAAGAATAACTCTTGATTCACTTTTTCCATAGTCTTTTCCATGAATCTTTCCAGGAATTCTAGCGAGATACTTTCAAGCACGTGTAAGCCCGCTTGTAATCCCATCACAAGTAACACAGTCGCCGCTACATCATTGTATCCCTGGTAGTAACTAAGTACGCATTATTTTATATTGTATTGCGACAAGACACGAGTTATATGTACGTAAATTTATCACAAAAATGCAATAAGCATTATTAACGCTTAAATATACTAACTTCAAATGGGAATGTCTATGAAGTACCCAGCACATAAGCTGAGTTAACTGCTCCTGGAAACTTTCCGTCTCCTTTTCCGTCGCGCTCTGCGAGATATGACTGCCGCTACGCGCCACATCCTTCAATATCTGCTGGTAAATCTCGTTTGGTATATAAGTATGTACAGTTTCTAGTCCGTCAACAGGCGTGGGCTCCGGTTGCGCCAGTCGCAAAAGCTTCGGCCACAGTACCCTTCGTACATCATCTACAGATCATCCTCATGATTTCAAGACTTAGTCACAGAGAACAGGATTATTCTCAAAAAGGAACCAATTTTTGCACAAGTGACATTAGCGAGATAGCATCTGTATCGGAAAACCACATCGACAAAATGTCGACTGGAAAAACCGTAAAATTCTCTGAGCGAGATTATGTCCTAAGGTTCCTTGTTGATCATAATGTACCGTCACCTGGGCAAAGTACCGTTAACGAAGCCCTCGCTACTGCAGCCGAGTAGTCTTAGCTCTCCTAACGTGAGATCCGGATTGGCGACGCTGCCGCGGATGACGCTCATCTTCATCCTCTCGCGGCTCGTCAGGGCGTCCGTAGTCGCGCCGCGATCGTCCTCGTGAGCCAGCACGCCGTTCCGCTGCTTGCCCGCGGTCGCGGCCACGTCGGCGGGGTCCGGTATCCGCGGCACGGCGCCGCCGTGCCACGCTCTCGTGGAGTCGGGCAGGATCACGAGGGGCACGCGATCGCTCGTCGCCGAGCCGTCCGTCGTCTTGGCCGACGACTCGGGCACGTTCCGCCTGCGAAGCTTGTTGTGGTTATGGTTCTCGGTTGGCGTCGACGTCGACGTCGCGGGCTGCGCGGCCAGCGGCACCTCCTCGTTCTCGCCCTCCATTATTTCGCTCGGTTGCCGCCGGACGGGTTTCTACGCCAGACACGCCCGAACGCGCGTCATAACACTGATAATTTAGTTCGGGACTCCCGGAAACTCGTCGAGCTCAACAGATCGCCCCCGATGAGCTGTCAGGAATGACCAGGAATGACAGCAAATGGCACACACCTGACACACCGACCACACCGTGTTCACGCTACACCAGAGACGCCAGCCAGCTGAGCCAGCCGCGAATCCGCCGCTGTCATCCAGTGAAGTTAGCTGCGATACCGACGAGGCGCTCGGCTATTAAAAAAAACTCACGTGATTGGAAAAATTCGAACGTAATATTTGTAATGTTAATAATTAATTAATATATTTTACGATTTATTATGTCCTGACGTTTTATAGATATTTACACATTCTACGACACATATTCGATTTGTATTTAAAACTGTAGTTGGTATTTACGATCACTCTTCAATTATCCTTTTTATTTGTGTCTACCTTGAGTGAGACAAATGCTAAAAATATATGATGAAAATAAATACGATAAATCAGGTGTCTCCGTTTCAACCTTACGTCCCGATTTTGGACATGGTACTATTTGGGCTCCGAATTAGAAAAGTGTCATGATTTTAAAAAAATCACTCGAACGAAATCAGTAAATTAATCGGTAAATTAGATTTCTGACATATGATTGATCACGAAGTTCGGCGAAGTTTTGCGACGGATCACTTACAGGTGGCAGGACTCGCGCCTCGCGCCTCGATCGATATCAGCGAAGAATGACGACGAAGGACACGTCACCACACGTCTCCACACCGACGCTTTTTACGCATGCGCGGCCATTTGTTTCCGACCGTCTCCGTCCGTCCGTCCGTCAAGTCAAGTCGCGATCCTCGTGGCCGAACGGTCGTCCGGTTGTCTTTGTGGCTGTTATCGAAAATGTCAGGAAAGTCCAAGGCATTTACCAAAGAGGAGGAGCTGCTGCTGCAGGACTTCTCCAGGAACGTGTCGACGAAATCCTCGGCACTGTTCTACGGCAATGCTTTCATCGTTTCGGCGATACCGATCTGTGAGTGCGGACACTTGTCAAGCTCGACAAGACAAGAGATAACACCTTTCATCAGTTTTCTCTGTTACTTTATGCAATTAAATTCCTGCCGTATAAAATTTCACGTTGTCCGATTTATCGTCTGATGTAAAATGCAGCTGGAAGATTGAAAATGGACAGTTATGCCTTAGAACTTTGCGAACGTTGTACTTACAGCAGACGATTCTATAATTAATATATTTTTGTATGATATTGAATACGAAGCTTGTTATATGATGTTCGAATAAGTTATCTAATATAATAAAAACACACAGTCGATATAGAAAGATTTTTCTCTATAATAATTTCAGCAGAACAATGTTTCCATATAGAAAGCAACAGATCCGTGTACTTTTAAATATGTTTATGTTTTTAGATTTAAATGACCATTTAAACCAGAATATTAAAATTAGAATTTGTTTTCACTCATCGATATGCATTTATGTGTACAATTTCTTAGTCTAATTTTAATAACAGATATAATTTAATGTCCAGTGTATCTTTGTTTATTTAGATTTGATATTTAATATTTATTGCAAAGTAAATTATATGAAATCCTTACCTTTTATTAACTATATTGTGTTTTTTTTATTAGGGTTGTTTTGGAGAATACATTTGATCGATCTATACTCCAACTTGATCTCTTTCGTACTGGTTACGTTGGCGAGCACATATGCCCTTGCCTTGGCGTATAAAAACACAAAGTTCATCCTCAAACACAAGGTACGTTGTACACATATCTAGGATAGGGGTTCCCAACCTACAGTCAGACCCAGCCTCCCTGAAGTTTGATTAGGCTTGTCAAGAAATTTCGATATTATATAATATAAAAGTATTTTAAAATATAAAAATTTTGTTTTTATATGATTTTCTAAAATAAAACTTATTCTCGACTCTCTGCGGGTCTATTACGTATCTTTTCACGAGGTAAAAATGCGAAAAGTTAACAGATTTACTAGATTTCGACTAATGAAATCGTAGATACTCTAGTGAACTCTCACTTTTCGGATTTTCACCTCGTGAAAAGATACGTAATAGGCCCCCTGGTCATTACAAAAATTTTAATATGGCCTTAATAGAAAAGGTTGGGAAACCCTAATCCAGGATATCAATATTTTTCTGCTAAATCATGATAGAAGTACTTATAAAAATAAATAAATCATTTTTTATATAATTCGTAAAACAGTAAAGGACTTTAACTTTTGATTTTTGCTCCAAATTTGTTGAAAACTTGATGAATATAATCCTGATGTATGTATAACAAGAATATAATATTGTAATATTATAATATTTTGTATGTGTGTATGTTACAGATTGCTGTAAAAAGAGAAGATGCTGTAACTAAGGAAATAAGCCGCAAACTTGCGGAAGATAAGAAGATGAGCAAGAAAGAAAAGGACGAAAGGTAATATTTTGTATTTTTCTAAAACTCAAATGGCTGATCGATCAATTGTGCCTTGAATGCTGTACGGCATCTCCTAAATCCTAAGTGATCGTTTTGGCATAATTGATCATTATTATAAAAGTATATCCCATACCTTCTGCGAAATATTAATTTATGTTATGTTCAAATATCTAGGATCTTATGGAAGAAGAATGAAGTGGCGGATTATGAAGCAACAACATTCTCCATTTTCTACAATAACGCCCTTTTCCTGGCATTCGTCATCGTATCTTCGTTTTACGTTTTAAAAACATTCACGCCTGCAGTAAACTATATACTCTCCGTAGGCGCCACCAGCGCATTCCTGGCATTATTCTCAACGGGATCCCAATAATATACGAGCCCATGTACTCTGTTAACTAATTTCATAAGAGACCTCCATCTGTTCGATTTGTCTTTTGATATGGAACAATATCATAGGTAATAAACACATTTCTATTTATAATAAAATTATTTGCTACGAATTATTTGCTATCCCCAGACATTGACTAACATTTCTAAACTGTAAATGATATAAAAATTATTTGTTAAGTAAGTAAAACCATCCCTTATTGTAACCTTATGCAGGTACGTATACAAGAATTATAGTATGGAAGAATCACATCGACAAGACAATTATAATATAAAAAAATTACATTACCGACAAGTTATTGTTATAATTATTATGTAGATAATTATATTATCGTTATTATAATATCTAAACTATAATATCTAAAAAGTCACTAAGTGTGTGAAGTATCTGACTTGCTATTCTCTTAAAAAATTTTTTGTGAAATTTTTCAGCAACAATTATCATTGCTTATGGAATATATTATAAATTATTAAGTTGATGAATCATTAATCATCGACAGTGCTTGTCAACCGTTAATGTTCACGGTTGATAACCATGGCCATTATCATTATTATTAATATTATTTTGCATTTGCCACCAGTAAAGAAACTGTTGCAACTGCATGCTTTTATTTGTACGAAAAAAATGAAGATTTAAATTTTGATCCTGTGTGATGTGCCATGCTTGATCTCATTTTAATGTGTGATAACTTGATGCAATAATTTATATTTTTGTGTATCTATATAATATTTGTAAAAAGATATAAAATAGAACGCGCACGTAAAAGAACATATCAGCACATATAATTAACGTCACTCATAGAAAATCACTAGTAGAAGAATATATGATTTCCCAGGAAAAAATTTTTCATATGTATGTTTTTTCTCTTATATAATCTTCTTTCGTATATAAGAAAAATAATTGAATATATATCGTACATTAGAAGAATAATTAAAAAATAATTAGAAAAAAACTTTTTGCATTATTTTTCACACAAAGTAAAATTGCGATTAAATAATAGAATAAATATTCTATATACCCTATATATATTATTATCTTCTATATTCTACATATATATTATAATCATATTTTATATAGATACGATTATTATATTCATATATGATTATATACATTGACAATTTTTCATCATTTCCTCAAATTTCACAGACAGCATGCATATCTAAAAGACATCATAAAAACACTTTAAAAACGTCTTTACGATGACACGCATGTTGTCTGGGTTAACTTTTTTGTAAAAAAAAGTAATGCAAAAAGTCATTTTCCTAATTATTTTTTAATCCTTTTTATTTTTCTTGTATATATACGAACAGAAATTATAAAAAAAGAAAACCCCTTTCTCTCTCTCTCTCTCTTTCTCTTTCTCTCTCTCTCACTCGCCTCAAAATAATTAAAATATTTTCATATAGGTATGTTTTCTTCATCTGGTATCCATTAAAAAAAATTTGTCTTTCTATTTTCGCCAATAAACAAGTTCTGTAAGTATATGCTTTTTATATATTATATAACACACAAGAAGTACTTTCCGAATGCTAGTGCCTAATTTATTTGTTTATAATTTTAAAAATATTCCAATTTTTTTCTCAGAAACCGTATATTTTCACAGTTCGATAAATAAAGATTGATAATTACATAAATAAATTAGAATTTGAGACGATACTGCGACACACGCACTATTTCATTAATCTTTTTCGGTAGATAGGTATTCGATTATTACATATTTCATATCCAGAATGATGTTAACAAATGAAATTAAATGGATAATTTTTTGCATCTTTTGTAAATAATAATGGAATCGAACGATTTAAGATATTCCTTTCATGACACCAAAGTCTTAAGAATTAACTGATTTTTTGGTACGAGAAAGTTAAAATGCATATCTTTACGCTAGAAAAAAATTAAACCACATTACCGAACATATAAAGAAGAATTATGACTTTGAAAATTCGATATTTATATGTGACGTTATCGAAAAAGTCTATTTTCCACATTTTAATGTAATAATTTGTTTATCAAATATCTTAAGATATTAAATATTAACTGCGCTACATATTCGCTAAACTCTATACTTTCGATAGTGCCGATAAAAATACAGAGTCACCGAATATTTAAACAAAATATTTATGTTAAAAGTTGACTTGAAATGTGGTTTATAGATGAATATTTTTAATGGCGACTTTCAAGGAATTATTTGGCAACGCTGCAAGCTGTGCGCTCATGTCACACTTCAGTTCATCACGTACCTTACCTTATTGAATCTTTTCTTTGTAGAATTGATAATATTTTGAGTGCGCTGCTTCACTTTTATTTTCACAAATTGTCCCTTATTTTTGCCCACATTACTCCTCACTTTATGTTTCTTATCACTCATTATTATTATAAAATCTCTCTTTGATAAAAAGAAAATGTCACAATATTCTTTGATTAATGAAATTGACACTTACATTGACACTTTTGTTATCAACTTTACATTTTACAATCGGCGCCCTGAAAAGCGCAGCGTTGCCATATTGTTCTGACAGTAAAATTTACCGAAAAATGAAAAATTTCTAAATACACATAATATTTTCACTTTTTTCTTATAATTAAACATAATAATCAATTATAACTTGATTTTATATAAGTTTAATGCAATATACAAGAGTTTGCTGAGGCCCTGCTTAAGCGCCTACAAAATACGCTCCTCCGTGAAAGAAATACCTTAAATTAAAAAATTCAAATCTTATTTTAACTCGCAATGTTTTATACGGTCCATGGTCCGCATAAAACCAGTTGAGCTATAAAAATTGTTAATTGAGCTGTGAAAATTTAATAACGTAAAATTGAGAAACATGCGCATTACGTAAGGAATGCGTAAGAATTCAAAAATTAACGGAAGTGTATTAATATTTCTCGTAAGCCTCATGCAACTTAATTTTATCTTAACAATAACTCATAAATTTCCATAATGTGCTGTTGAACGGGCTAATTTTAATTTTTTTATTCGATCTTAAATCGATGCGAAAAACTAAAGACGTATTTTGTGTTAATAGTGCATTAGACGTCGGCTTATGTATAGCGTGATCGACATAGGTGGACTGAGTTCTTGAAAAGTCTGAAAGTCAGTATTGCAAGAGCTGTCGCACGGTTCGGATGAGTGACCCAGCTCACAGTTCAGAAACATAAATCGAACACGCGGGAATTATTGGTTTAGGGAATTGGGAAGCAAGAAAGACCAGGTGAGTGGCAAATGAAAATGGGGATATTTGGAGTCGTTGAGGGAAATTGCGATGTAAACTATTTGATAAAATAATTTAAATTAAAAAATTCATAATTAGGTAAAAATACAAAAAGTATAAAAGATCTTTTATTCCATATTGCTTTTCGCACGTAACATAAACACTTTTAAATTTTCTTTTTATAATAAAATTTATTACAATAAGGAAATAATTTAGCTGATTTTTATTTTTTTTTTATAAGGGAGATATAGTAGTACAGTTAATTTGAAAATTTTATTAGGAAACTAATGGAGAGTATCTTGTATTTAATATTCCATACAAAATTATTTCTCTTTCGGGAATAAGGAATTTGTATTTATTATTACAAGTTTTGCGAAGAAAATAGATGATTGACTTGAAAACAGTTGACCATCTATTTTCGAATAGGTAATTTTTAAGGGTTTATTATTATTTTTAAGAATCGTTTTAAGCTGGGTATTGTCATTATTCAACAGATATAATCAAAAATATCAAATTGCTACATGCAGAAAACACCGAATGTGGTCGAATTCTGGTGTTTTTAGTGCAACCGAAAAAAAAGAACAAACAACTTAAGAACACAAACACGAATGTCCGAACGTTCGTGTTCGCTGTTCATTCGCTAATATACCCAGCTTTATGTGCAAATTAATTTCTTTTATGTACCTATATATTATATTTACAGTTTCATTCCTTTAACGACAAAAATTATGAGCACAAGAAAAAAAAACGTTAGAATTCTCGAGGTATAATATTATCAATTGTTCGAAAAATGAGCTTCATAATTTTACTGCATTATTTGCATTAAATGCATTTTACATTTTACCTTGTACAAATGATAAAAAGGTTTATTAATATTCTCATTAAAATATTATTAATATTCTCTTCAAAATATATTTTTTTCATAAATTTGAATTGATAAACATTATTGATAATGGATTTAGCACCAATTTTAAATTCTCATCGAAATAACTACATATTTTAGTGCCGTTAGAACGTGCATTACTCAGATCAAGCATTTCTGTCAATCTTGCGTTTATTTTTATGGCGCATGGAGAAAAATAAACAAGAAAAATATGATAAATTATTCGCATTTACGTGCCGATAAAAATGGATTTAATAATTTGCCATGAATAATCTATACATAAACCACGTACACGTATATGATGCAAGACTGAAACTGCATCTAATCGACGGATATCCATGACGTCTATCCTACAGTTATATCGCATTTTGCGATACGCAGTAGAAATGAGCGAAGCATTTATACTTTTTATTTTATAACGGTTATCGATAAGTAATCGGTTGAAGCATGAGTTCGATATTCTTAAAGAGATTCTAGAAATTTTCCGTTCAATGTAGTTAATTAGCATATATGGTCATACGACAATCGAAATTAGCTCAATAACTGGTATTAAGGGTAATCGGTAACCAGTTCTAAATTCTAACGATTATTTCTCAATTAACGTATATATCATAATATCATTCTGTTCAGTTAGCTTTGCATTTCGTTTAACATGTAATCTGTATATCGTTTAATCCACATATTTTTTTCCTTATCCAATCTAATTTAAATTTAATTAGCAACGTTATCGCGGTAAATAATATTAAATATGGAATTATTAAATATTAAAAGTGGAAGTTTTTTGCATTAATAAAATCTTCTTGAGATATTTTCGTGTCTAAAATTTATTCTTTAATTTTATCATGTGTACATGCCTCAACATACATGATACTTGTATCTCTAACTTCTATAGTGATAAAATATGAAACAACTTTGAACATAGTGTCAATAAATGACTTATCTGTCCGTATTGATAATTTATAAAATGAAAACACGAAGAAATAACTGTTGAGTCCATTTCTAGTGTCCTGCACAAATGATTAATTTAGAATCGGCCTCTGATTATCGAAAATGAAAATTGACCGCAGTTTTTCTAAATTTTATACAAATATTTAACATGCAATATATTAAATATTGTTGCATAACTGTAATTAAATAACAATTTGATCTGTTTGAAATAAAATCAAATTAAAATGGGTTTTATTATCAAAAATTTTAGTACAAAAGATATAATTAATATTTTAATAAATATTTTTAAAAATGCCATTTTAGTTGATAAATCTGGATATAAAAAAAGAAGACGTACAAAATAACGAAAATTTTCTGTGTCTTTTCATGATCTTTCTTAATACGTTCCTATGTACTTGTATTCTTTTCGAGGAAACGTCATATTTCTTCGCATTAATGTTTCACAACATGCTATAACCATCGTCATTCCAGATTGTATATAGCAATTAACTTAAAGCTTTTAAGTAACATTGACCGGTTGCGATCGATATAACTAGATGACAGTATAAATTGCCATTAGCATTTCGGACCTATATACTGCAATCGACATATTTTAATGCTAGTAAAATACTCCGATTACCTATCTTGATATTTCAAATGTAATCAAATCCGAAGGATATTTCGAATATTAGAAAACTGAAAGTTATCCAGATAATAATTAAAACATTCGAAGTGCTCTTCCGATAATAAGATAAAATAATATTTCGCGTCATAAGATGAAACCTTTCCGTTTTATTCGCATTGACTTTTTCTTATTTTGGAGAGAATTATTGAATTTTATATTATTCGAACACAAGGTCATTCTGAAGTTAACAAAGTATTATATTAATAATACATCACCAATCCGAAGCTTATAAACAAGTTTTTTTACTGTCATCACCTTATTGACAGCTTATCGATTGAATGCCAAAAGTACTCGGCAACAACGCATTGTATTATTTTTATCATTTTATGACTCATTTATCAGAACATACGTATTGATCTCCCAATTTTATTCGAAAAATATTCACAATAATACGTTGTCAATCGCCAGTGCACATCGATCTCATACGCGAGAAGTGTTAATATAAATAGATCTTCTTCTTCTTCTGTAGCATTATAGTCCTTTGTGGACCAAAGTTTGCGCGACTATTCCTTGCCTGCAGTCTTCTGCAATTCTTTTCCAGTTGACAACTTTATCTTTCTATAAGGGTCGTCACCACGGAATCCACCCACCTTTCCCGGGGTCTTCCTCTTCTTCTGGAGCCGTACAAGTTGAAAGATTTTCATAACTACTCTGTCTTCCGACATTCGGATCAAGTATCCCAACCATCTTATCCTTTGTGATCTGACATAGTAGACTATGGTTTTGCTATTTGTAATATGTATTTCCAGTCCGGCATTGTGTAGGATTCTGTAGCTCCGACGAAAATGTTTATTAAATATGTTTATTAAAAGTTTATAAGAAGCTTGCTTAAGTGTTGAGTAAATGTTTCATTTGAGCTTTAAAACATTTATTAAATTGTTTATGAGATGTTCACGATTACACGTTTGATAGGCGTTCGGAAAGTGTTGTATGGTGTTTCCGGAATGTTGCAGTTTAGGCAGCAGTTCACAGCGCTGCCTAAAACACCTCGTGAATATTTGCAACACTTCAAAAACACGAACGCCTATTCTTAAATCTTAATTAAAGTCATCTAAAATAAATCTTAAATGTAAGAAGCAAGATTTGTCATAAAAAATACATACATTTTATGTCTTATGTTTATTTAATTATTATCTTCAAAAATAAAGATACCATACTAAAATAAGATTACATTGACGTTATATCAATCTAAAAGTGTGCCACACTTTACTATCAAAGTGGACTCCACACGAAACAACGGATAATTCAAGTTGTGCAGTTCCGTGATTTATATGTATCGTTCTTATACCATATCGTTCGTCATATTTTAAATACGAGAAACGGATTCCATCGGATGTCATTTATGATTTAGAATTTTAAATGATTTAGCGTTTTTGTCGTAATGCTTGAAAGGTGTTTTATTTGCGTTTGAGGATGTTTTTATTGAAAGAGATTTCCATGTTGTGGAGATGTTTATTAATTGTTTATGAACAGAACGTTTCAGAGATGTTGTAAGATTGTTTTAATGCACGCTGAAATCAATGTTACGTGACTGTTTTCAAAGCGTTTCTTATGAAGTGTTTAAGTGGCGTTTAATGACATATAGTCTCAAACGTTTCCATTAGAGTTTTCTAAGTATTTATAAAATATTTGTCAGCAAAGGGTTTGCCAGATGTTTGCAATGTGCTTCCAAACAGTCCATCAATAAAATTCTTCATAAATAGTGTAACCATTGATACAACTCTTCATAAACAAATATAAACACAATCTCTTACTAACAATTTTCGCCAAGGAGAACCCGTCGTTGTGTTTCTAATTGGTTCGTATATTTTTCTCAGAACCTTCCTATTGTCAGAGGTAGCTGTAGCTGTCGATATTCTTTCGCTTTCAAGGGTCTCAGGCCTACAATAAAAAATCGGTCTTATCGGTGTTTTGTAGATTCTATTTTTAGACCATTTTTTTGGAAAGTAATTTGAATTTCAAGAGCTTTTCATATAGGCATGACATAATAGCACTTTGGCGCTGCCTGAATCTATTGTGGCAGTTGTGTACGAGAAGACCATCCGAAGGTATAACTGAGTTACTTGCAAGAAACGTATTTCTATCCAGGAATATGCGGAGTAACCTGCAACGTTAAAAGGAGTTGAGAGCACTAGCCAAGAAGCGGGGATCAGGAGAAAGAAGAGAGTTTCTGATAGCAAAAACTTCTGAGTATATCTTGTAAAACTTTAATTTTTCTTAAATTAATACTTTTATGCACAGAATAATGAGATGAATCAATTGGTATGAAAAAAAGACATAGTTGCTTTTAAGAAAAAGTATGCAGATGCATGTTGCAAATTACATATTTTTTCTTAAAGGAACTATGTCTTTTTTCATACCAATTGATTCGTCTCATTATTCTGTGCATAAAAGTATTAAGGTAACATTACCGAAAACTTAAGGATGTTCTATAGGTACAGTCCCAACCAAAAGTATGCAGGAAATATTAAAAACTCTGATATTAATTCTCCAGGGATCCAAAGACAAAAAAATGTATATAAATAGTTACGGAACATCTAATAGAATGTAAAAAACGTAGATTTAGTGACTGTAAATAACTGTTACTACTATTTTTATCAAAAAAAATTTCAAAAAAAAATTGTAAATCGTTTCAAATTTTGTTGCTATATTTTTGTTTGTTGATGATCTGCTTGTGTGTAAAATATTATTATATTGGTTACATTTTTTAATGTTTACACTTTTCTCTGTAAAACCCTTTGTAAAACGGATATTCAAGAATTGATAACTTTTTATCTAAATTGTGAATCGATCTGAAATTTGACCCCGAACTTTGAAAGAGTACACAGAATATGATATTAAATTTTCATCAACTTCGTTACATTTTGCCTAACTATATAAAACATCCTTAATGTTTTACAAGATATTTTGTATTTTATGTCAAAATACTAGAACTTTCAAGCCTAATAATTCCTTTCCTTAATGAAAAAATACTTTATTATAGTGTTTTGAAAAGCTCTCGAGATTAGCTACAAGAATATGCATTGAAAAATAGGGGTTTCCATTTAAGAAATTGAAGGTGACCTTCACGTGATCTTCAAACGCCTATCCAAGGTCAAACTAATGACACCATCTTATGTGCCCCTCGAAACCGTACAACTTTTGTCTGAAACATTTTTGCTGAAAATTCTTCGTTGAAGAATTATCGAGGTGCGTTTTTTAAAATTGGACACCCTGTATACATATGAGAAGGAATTTCACTTCTTAAGCCTTGTGTCCACGATACTAGGGGCCAATATCACAGTCTCCGATTAACGTGATCCTCCGATTAAACTCACTCTGCATCTCTTTCTAACTGTCCTCCTAGAAAGAGACGAAGAGTGAGTTTAATCGGAGGATCACGTTAATCGGAGACTGTGATATCGGCCCTAGAAATCGCTCCGAGATCTTCGACGGAGAAAGAATTGACCAATCATATTTAAAGAATTCGGCAATTGACAATGGCGATTGGTTAATTCTCGATTTCTAGCATCGGGGATACAAGGCTTTAGAATCGTTATTAAGCCGCAACTCTAAGACGTTCTAAATTCTCCCCCTCCCCTCCGCCCCAAGGTTCTTTTGTGAGTATTCGTTGAGCATTCCTGCTCCCTGTTGACTTGATGGCATTGTGACTTCTCCGTTATTACTATCTATCTAGTAGCTAGAAGCAGATCCTGGCCTCCTCTAATTGAGTAAGTTTTTCAATGTCTCATTTCATTCGTCTGAAGTTATTGCCTCCACCTCTCTCACAATCAGTCTCTGTCTCAGCTTCAATTTAATCGAAAAGTGATCCGAATCACAATTAGCCTCACGACAGCTTCTAACGTCTAATATTGAGATTGCATGCCTCCTATTCACAAATAATCTATTTGATTAATTTCTCTTCCTCCTGGTTTGTTTATGAATTTCATTATGTTAAAAGGGGACACTGCTGATCTATATATATATATATCTAGGCAGGGGGCAAATTCACGGACCCGCAGTCCGTTTCCACATGTATAAGTGAGTGCATACCTGTCATTTTGTTTATAAAAGAGTCTTTCCCGAATCTTAGCATTGTCTCCTAATATTAATGTTATTTCATGCCTGCTGACTCTGCCGCAAACGATCAAAATCGTCGTAAAATTTGTCCTTCTCTTTCTCCTCGTTGTCCTTTGTGGGTACGTACAGATATCACGGTTATACTTTGAAATCTATCCCTGAGTCTCAGTCTACAGAGCCTATCGTTAATCATTCAGATTCAAAGAGCAGGATGCTTTTCCTTATTCCTTCCTCGACATAGAATCCTGTGGATCCCTGAGACCTGATTTTTTGACCACCATAGTGTATATTTACCACGGAATTTTCTTCCTTAATTCTCCTTGTCCCTTACGCATCTAATCTCCTGGTAACACACTCAGCACTACTTCGCGTTATCTCTTCCGTCACTTCAGTCATTTCTTTCGAGATCGGGGATGTTACCTGATCTCAATTTCAGGGAGGGGGGGGGATATCATCGTCACGTGAAGGTTAACAATAAGCATAAGAAATTGAGAACGAGATGTGCGGAATGTCACATCCGTAGATCAGTCATTGAATTATACCTCGCCCTCCTTTTGATGCCAATATAAATAAATTGTTTGAGATCACGAGTGCATCGTAGCGTGCATCGGTCTCGTCAAATGAAAGGGCACAATGCGCGTGCCTTCTCTGTATTATAAGTTCATCGTTTCAATAAAAATCCTAATCCGAATTATGTAAGTTCTGAATACTTTGCATTATAACGTGGGCTTCTCTAAAGGCATTTCGCAATCGATACCTCAAGACGTTTCCAAAACGCTGTTTTCATGTCCTTGCGCGATGGAGAAACCCACGCTATAAACAGTCACCGGTGTGACAAACAACAACATTGCTAACGGCCGGTTAGCAATGTTTCGTCTCGCGTCGACGCGATGCGGTGACGTAGGCAGCCGATTGCCAATCAGGTGCGACTCAATGCGTGTCATAGCCCTTTGCCGCCAATCACAAGGGAAAATCGGAGGTCACCGACAACGCTTCGAAACAATTGGTTATTGCGAGAAGAAGCTCCCGTATAAAAGAGCTTGCTTCGTCGCGCACCGGGCTCTTTGTCGAAAGTCAATCGCACAGAATCTCCGCTCGCTAAACCGCTTAACTACGCTAGTTAACACCGCTGTGTACACCGCTTTGAGTTCGCTCTTCGCTATCGCGCTTCGCGAACACGCTTTCACCACCGCTGCATGCCGTACTAACATCTGTGCGCGCGTTTACGGCTTCTTGCTTTGCTAAAAGTAAAGGAACACTGTATCCATTGTATATATTGAGACTTTATTGTAATATACTTATTTTATTGGACTTATACGTATTTGACTTGTGTGAACCGCTTTCCTCGTGGTCGTCTTCCTCGCGCCAGCAATCGCGCATCCGCGCACTCTCGCACATAAATTAATAAATAAAGTATTAATTATATAAATGTATTATTATTAATATTATTTATTACATATAGAATAAACGCATTATATTTTAAATAATAAATTATTGCGTTAACTAAGTAAAAGAGATGAGCGTAAGTTGTGTTTATCATAATTTGAAATGAATGTTCGAAGTATGCACTTATCAGTATATGTTACAAACATGTTTTGAAGTAATGAAGTTTCAAGGTATATTCTCAATATCAGTGATCAACAACTTGGTAGTATGTTACTGTTGAACCAATGGAAAACATAGGAAGAGTGCGTGATAAAATTTTGCAAGTCATAATATGGTGCTGCTTGCATAAGCAGCTTTAGTCTTATCATCTGCGAGTTGCAAACTCAATATTAAAACATGCAGTTGCGACATGTGAGGCGGATACTGAGCGTTTCCTTTAACTTTTCATAAACTATATTTATGAATGATTACTCATATAACGTTTTCTGATATAATGTTTTTGTATCTAGATTTATTCTGGAAAGCATTGCCATACACACATCCCATATGTTCCACATATGGCATTATAGTGCGATATATAACGATAATTGAAATTTTATTACAAAACATACATCCTAATAAGTGAATATATAATGAATGAATACATGTTATTGTAAATTATAATGACATTTATAATATGTGATAACCTTCGATGACCTGACATTAACTTTATGGTATTATGATATCACAGTTATTATATAACTAATTCCCTTAACTTCTCGGATCATAATAACCTGAAGATGAAAGATTTTCTTTCTTCGTCAGTTTTTGGTATCATATTTTGCAAAAAGACAGAGAGAAAGTATTTTACAAGTACAACGTGATAAAAAAGTTCAGTATAAAATTAGATTCGATAGAAGCTGCTTGAACCTATATATGACTTATATATTTTTCTGTCGATCCGCTGTTCGCGATTTACTCTTCATCTTCAATGTTTTATATTTTTAATTTAGTTCTTATTTCTACGTCCATTCTTTCTTTTTACGTTTTACATTAACCTACTCTTAATTATATTGTTTTGTTATATCATATCTCAATTGTAATATATTATAATTTTTCTTTTCTTAAATTACACGCCCAGCAAACTGCCTGCAATATAACAACAGATTGGCAGCAGATTTGATATCGCAACAAATCATCTGTGTCTGCATTAAATTCGTGTTTTGCCGGCAGAACCTGCTGATTAGGCTGTTTTACTATAGATTTTCAGTACTGGCAGTGAATATCGGAACGCAGCCATAATCTGATAGCAAATTATCAGCAGAAAGCGAGCAGAATCGTTATTTCATCTGTTATTTCGTAGACATTTAATGGAATACATTATTTAAATAGTTATAACATACGCACTGGCGGGGGGGAGGGGGTAAAAACCCCCTTC
Source organism: Temnothorax nylanderi (assembly GCF_030848795.1). Lineage (NCBI taxonomy): Eukaryota > Metazoa > Arthropoda > Insecta > Hymenoptera > Formicidae > Temnothorax > Temnothorax nylanderi. The sequence goes on along the minus strand of NW_027249333.1, from coordinate 77,769 downwards.
CAAATAAAAAATTAATTTAAAAAAATCTAGAAAAAAATCCATTAAACATTAAAGCAGAATCAGAAGTTCACGTTCTCGTCGTTGATCCCGGAGTAAAAGCTCTCTAAGCGCGATACTAAGAAAAATATGAAACCAAATAATTTTGCCAAAATCCCCCCCCCCCCCCATTATCGACGTCAGAATCCGCTAGTGGATATATTATATATGTATGATATGGCATAGGAAAAAGGAATGGAAAATAATTTGCTTATAGAGCTATTTAAGGGTACAGAAGAGTGTGATGGGTCCAGTAGGGCTACGGACATAGGAAAGTATTAGCTAGGAAATAGGTGGTCCGTCATTAGTTAAGATTGTGTATGTTTATGTAAATAAATGAATGGAATGATTTTATAGTAAAACTGAGTACTGTTAGATAAGAGAAATGTGCAGATAAAAAGATTTTAAGGAAAAGAATGATTAATATATGTATGAAGAAAAATAAGGGAAATAGTTTTATAATATTAAGGAGGTCGGCGCGTTTGCTATATAGTATAATTTTGTTTTCTTGATTAAACAGTGTAAAGCTAGTCTCAGAAATGATTCATAAATAACATGTTATCATTGGGATAGAAAAAGTGTAAAAATCGCAATTTTATCCCATTTTTATACTTGATATTGTTTAAATAAATCATTTGAAAATAGAAAAAAATCCGTTTTAGAAAATTAAAAAGCCGCGATTGCAATTCTCGATGTCACAGAAGTGTAACATAAAAATTTCATTTTTACCGCATATAGAAGCAGATATACATAATATGATATTTACATATAGAGAGTATATAGTAATTTTTGTAACTTTTAAAGCGAATATCTCACAACGGTGAAAGTCAATGCAATTTTTTCTACATATTGTTGATATAATTAACTTTCGTATTATCTATACATATATATATAGACTTGTATTATACTTCATCAAATGCGCCAACCTCCTTAAAGTAAAGATAGAGATAAGATAATAAAAGATAAGATATGTGAAGAGAGAGGCGCAAGAATTTAGTTATATATTATAGAGTATGAGTAATAGTAAAAAAGAGGTATAATTATTTAAAAATATAAGATTAGTTTTGAGTTTAGCGCGCAGTAAGTATGGAAGGTACGTATGAGTGAGTTAAAGGGAAATAATAGGTTTCGGAGTATAAGGTTTTTATGTAGGAATTTTGTGGGAAAACAGGTTTGTGTGCAGGTAAACGAATTTGGAGATTTAGGATATAAGTTTTGTAAGTGTTGGAACATCGAGGATGTCATTTTTAGAGACCAGCAAAGGTACATTTATTTTTTGGTAGTTATTTTTGTGTTTAAAATATGAAATTAAGAAATATAGAAAAGTATGGAATGAAAGAGGAAGGAATTAAATTAATGCCAAAGATAAAGATATGACAGGTTATGTTTTAAGTAGCTTTTTGTAATTGTAAGAAATAGGTTAGAAAGGTATGGGTGGATGAGTATGGATTTTTATTTTGTAAATCAAGTCCCTTCATGGCAATTGTAAGCTTAAAGTAATAAATTCTATTTTACATAGATATATTTATGATATACATTATGAGAGAGATATATGTATATTTAAATGAAAATTTAAAGGAAAATTTTGTTCAATTTACAGATTCTGTTATGTTATTTCTGCTGACATTTTATCGATAAAATTTGCAACAGACACTTTCAAAATCTGTTCTCGACAGATGTGGTTAAATTAAATGATTATATTTATATAATCCGAACTACTCAGTCCGCCCGGCCGAGTCTGAAGGCGGAGTTGATTATATTTAATAAGCAGAATCAAAGATAAAGAAGAAGTCTGTGTATCAGAACCAATAATAAAAAAAAACCAAAATCTAATTATGTTATATATTAAAAGGCTTTATTTACGAGAAATGTATGTCGCAAACTTCTAAAAATTTTTCATGTGTAATATAATATTCATATATTTCTTTATGAAGAGTATTTGATACAGTAAAATATTAAAATCTTTTTGATAAAAATTAATGCGTAATGGCCGATATGTAGCACAATTGTCGAGAATTTTTAATGGATATTTTCCTTATTGTTTCCTTACGTCTTTGTTATTCCATGACTTTTTGAAAACCTCATAATTCATCCTTTATATAGATATAGATATATGATTTTCCATATAAGATTTTATTAAAAACATCCATGATTTTTTAACGGATAAAAAATATCATAGTTTCAATAAATATTTTAATAATGTTTACAGTTTAGATCTTATAAATATGTATTTAAATGATATTAATGATATAGATTTAAATCAGTTTTAAATACCGCATTTGTGCTGACGATGTTATCACTCGCATTTGAACATTATCATTTAAACAATTTCTTGTTGCAGTTATTACAGATTCGAGTTATAAAGTATATGTATACCAAGCGTAATTGAATGTATTGCGTTATTCTTATGCAGTTATATAACGATATGATATCCGGTTTTCGAATCTCGTGATGAATAAAAAACCGGTATTCAAATTCAATGAGATTAAATACTATACAATGCATCTATAACGCTATTAATGATAATATATGTAATTTGTAATTAATATAATCCTCCCAATGTGGAGTAAAAAAGATAAACTCTGACTTGTGCAGCCAGAGAGTTCAGCAATAGAACACAGACCCATTATTTCTGTGTATTACACATATTTTTTCCAACCTTAATAAACTGACAATTCAATCGCCGCTCAGTTTACTAAGATTGGAAAAAATATGTGTAATACACAGAAATATTATTAGACTACCAAGATCTAAGCTCAGACCGTAAATGACTTATTCTAATTTGATTGTATATATTTATATATACATATATTAGACATATTTTATATACAATTATATGAAAAATTTTTTTCCCGGGGAGGATATAAACAACAGAAAAAACTTATATTCGTAATTTATTTGTATAAAAAGAATTATATAAATTATTTTGTTATAAAACGTTACTCTTCTGTTTAATATCTCTTTTATGGTTTTTTCTTTTCTTTTCTTTTTTTTAATTTAATACATATGAGTGACAACGTATTATTGTTTCTCAATCTGTTCGGATAATTGCCATCTTAATATATGTGAATTATAAACTTCTCTTTTCTAATGTAAAACATGATAATTCAACAATCCTCCGTGCGAAAATATATGTGGTTTGTTTTTCTATTTATTGAATTAAGGAATAAATCATACACGAAAAATACTACAAGATATGTAACTTAGTTTATATCGCAAATATGAACGTATATCATCGATCGCACGATTTTTATGCGATTTAAAAGCATATTTTTATAATTGCTTTTTGCACGATATCCGCAGTTTCTTCTTTCCAAGCTCCGCCCAATCTTCTGCTCTTCTAAAAGAAACATTGATTTCTTGAAGGGGCGGGGATGCACTGGTGCACATCGCATGTAAAATTGTGATGTGACATTAATCCTTACAGGCAGCCCAACAATTAAGCGCAATTTGCAAGTTTACATAACACGTCTTCCACAAATGCTAATATCTCGCGGATGTACTTTGAACGTTCATTTATAAAAAAAAGGAACGATCGTACGATCGTGTGTCATTTGTCAACAATAGTTTTAAAGACCTTTCCTGTATTATCAAATGTGAAGAAAAATATTCCAATATTTGCAAATTAATAGAGAGATAACATATTGAAGTTATAAAAAGGCAATTTATATCCGGAAACGTTCGATATTTTTTTTATTTATATGAAATCAAGATTGAGTAGTAACTAATTAGTTAGAAGTGAAAAAATTTAAAAAGTTAATAACTTTTAACTTACAAAGTTAATTTAAAATAAGTTAATTTTTAACTTTAACTAGTTATTTTTAAAACACATAAACTTAAGCTTATTAACTTTTTTCCTAAATTAAAAATGTTTTTCATCTCTAAACGCTAATATTTTTTTCTATCATTATTTTTAACATATAATTCTACAATATATGTAATTCTGCACAAGTATTATCGGTATTTTATAATTATTGATAGTTTGTTTTATATACAGGGTATCTCTAAAGTCTGACTTAACCTGGATCTCGGAAATGGTTTTAGATATGGAAAAATGTTTCAGATAAAAGTTGTAAGATTTTAAGAGGGACAGATGATAAAAATATGGACTTGACCCAGACCATACTTTTATAGAATCGAATAATAATATTAATTTTTACATTTTGCAATATTGCAAAATTAAATACGTCTACAAAGTACAATCAAATTTAAAATAATTTTTTTTACAAAAATCGATTTCTCTCATTATTCTGCGTATAAAAGTATCAAGGTAAAGTCATCAGAAAGTGAATACTTTACGAGATATTTCATATTTTACATTAAAAGTATTATGACAAAATTTAAAATATCTCAGAAAATTCTTAATGAAAGAGAGCTTCGTTATAGTGTTTTGAAAACATCTCGACAAGCGCTACAAGAATACACAATAAAAATTGGGGGGTTCCATTTAAGAAAACATCGATCACATTGACCTGGCCTTGAAAAGGTCACTCTCAAGATCAAGTTCATATTTTCACATTGACCTAGCCTTGAAAAGGTCACTCAAGATCAAGTCTATATTTTCATCATCTATCCCCCTAAATATCCTACAACTGTTATCTGAAACATTTTTCCATCTCTAAAGCCGTTTCCGAGATCCAGGGGACTGAGTCAGACCTTAGAGATACCCTGTATAATTGTCAAAGAGCGTGCAGACATGGCCAGCACAAAGTGAAGTGCAAGGTTGTATTTTTTTGTCAATTAAAATTTTTTTTATGATAATCATTAATACCGATGTAAAAATCATTATGTTTATCTATATGTAATTTTTACAACTATTATTAGTTTTTCATAATCATTATATAAAAAATGTATTGTATAAAAAACAAATTTCTTTGTTATTTTATATATAAGTTTAATTTACAAATAAAATATTAAATTTATTTGATAATCCATATTGTAATTGTTTTGTTATTTAGAATAATCAAATTTTAAAAAATTACGATATTCTAATTTAATATAAATAATGTTTTTAAAAATTAACTATTAATTTAACTTAAGTCAATTTAATCTTAACGCAATTTTTAACTGAGTTAGTTTTTTGTTCATGCAACTCTTTTATCGTAACTAAATTAATTTTATAAGCCATTAACTTTAAATTAATTTGGTTTTAAAAAAATTTACTTACTCAATCCTGTATAAAACTGTACGAGAGATCGTGCCCATTATTTGGGCAATTTTCAGCCTTATTCACTTATTAATTAAATAACCGCGCACACTCATCAATGTGCTTGCATAAAAAATCAACGCTTTAAACATCGAATTTGATTATTCATTATGCTATTTTGCACTTTGGAATCGGCCGATGACGCCTATATACGTTTGACGCTTGTGAACTTTGGCACGCAGGTGTGCAAACAATTTTTTTTCTCGTATTACCAATTCCAATTGTACACCATTCATTATTAGTAAAAATATTCTTCTCAGCTTCAATATCTGTTTACTTTAATTATTGGACTATCGTGTTAATCAACTCGTACTTATAATTGATTCTTTTTACGTAGATCGACTATGATGCCGATCAAGGACACTTTCGACACAATTTCGTCTCTTTACAATCTGCGAACCGAGATTCTTATTCGAGATTCCTAATAAGGACTTAGGCTTTCACTTTCTGATATTTCGATCTGATATATCGATGTTATTTTCATCTTATGTAATCGCGTAAAAAAGGTGATCTCTCTACGTAATAAATCATATTCAGTCAAACTGCACAATCAAATTCGTGATATTATATTTTCTCTATTTTATGTTTTGGATATGTTGAATTTTATATACCTATTTACACATATATATTAATGCCTCTTTCAATGTGTTGCTTATTCGCTATGCACCATGAATTATTTCTATAACGTTACATATTTGATTTTAAAGTAATCGAATAAAGATAATGTCATATAAATTCTAATTTTTTACATCTCCATTTATTATGAAATTCCAACTGTTGAAAAACATTAACATAAAAATTAAAACTCTTCTTTTATAAAAATTATACCATTTTAACATAACATATAATTCTTTTGCATAAATTTTTGCAATAACAAGAATTTAAAAAATAATTTTCGCACTGTTTTTTTAATAAAAAGTAAAGTTTGAGAAAATAAAAAAACTTATTTACGTATAACCATATATAAATGTAATAATTATATATAAAATATGATTGTATATGATTATATATATATAGAAAATTGTATAATGTAATCTTGATTTTACTTGAAAAAAACAATGCAAAAGTTATTTTTCTAAATATTATTCAGTTATTCTTCTTATTATTTTTCCTATAGTTATACGGATAGAGATTATATAAGAGAAAAAAAAACATATATAGATATATTTTATAGATAATTATATATATTTATATTTTTTTTGGTGAAAAATTTTTTACCAAAGAATTATTTGTAAAACTTTGAAATTTAATAATATGCTCATAAGTAAATACAAGATTGAAATTATTGAATTTCCATATTAATTGGGCATGCAGTTGTCTGTTGTCTTTTTATTTACCATTTCTATTTGCGTGTTTTTTTTTCAATAGTGTAACGACTGATCGTTTGCATATGAAGAAGTATGTGGTGATTACGCTTTTTGTCATTTATTGTCACATATTTAACTCATTTTACATGAGACAAGCACGTTTGTATTAAAAAGGAATCGTTTTTTTATAATACTAACGATATATTATTCATTACTAAAATGTCTTTGACAAATCTATAAGTTAAAAAAAGGGCATAAATAAATTAGAGCCGACTTGCTAAAAAAAAAAATTAGATGTTATATAAAAGTGTGAGCTAAAAGAAACTTCGTTCTACTATAAACTTATAGTAAACGCTTTTTTATCACTGTTCTTTTTATATATTGCAGATAGAATGTCCGTATCTCAGGTCATACAGTCGTATGGAGTCATAAATGGACTTGCACGAGATGATAAGGTACGATATTTATTTAAAAAGAAAAACGTACGATTCAGTTGCCGTTCATACATTTTTTTCTTTACGCAAATAAACGAATAGTAACTCTGACAGATTTATCGGACTTTGCAACTATAATATCCTCATTGTTTGGTTCAGTTAAGATTCCATCCATCATATTTTATGCGTTCATTAATTTCACCAGGCGCTGATACCGCGTAAACGATAACTTCGCTAGGGAAGTAAGTATTAATCGTCATTTTTCTGATTATAAAATATCATTTTTATTTTGTCATATACAGGGTGTCCGGTAATTACCGCGTCGCTTCTCGTGAGCAGGTAGAGCGGGTTATTAATATAAACTGAATAGAAAATTTTTTTATTCTGTTTTGTTTCTCAAATAATCAATGGGAAATTAATTAATATAAAGATCCGCGAATCAGTGTGTGTCCATGTGACTCGATAAGAGGCAGCCCAGCGTTTACGGTTGCTAGACGTGCAGCGAGGCATTAGGACGAGCACTCTGTAAGGCTCTCCGCACAAGAATATTTGTAACACGTCATGTTACATTAAGTGCTGATTATATTTATATTTAGACCCACACGTAAATTTGGACTTAGGTCACCGCACAAGGAAACACGTAATGTAAAAAAAGTGTGTTACGTTACATTTTTATTTGTTCGTTAATTGACCTGAGGCTAAATTTATGTACTCAAGTCTGTATGCATCACACGCTTAGAACATATATATTTTGAAGGGGAATGAAGGATCGAGCCTGTGTTCAAGTTGAGTGCGAGAGAGAACGACGTTTTTTAAGGAAAGAGAAAGATAGATTGAGTGCGTTCCGGCAAGACACCGCTACTGAAGCGCTACAGCTTTTTCAAGCTTTTTTGCTATATATATTTTGTAGCGCTATTACTACGTTTACGCGAGCGTTACTTCTGTAGTAACTTACGATAATTCCTTCGCGTAAACGGGATTTTCCTTCGCGTAAACGGGATTTTGTAGTAACTTACGATAATTTACTCCGCGTAAATGAGTGAATTATCGTAAGTTACTACAGAAGTAACGCTCGCGTAAACGTATTCAGGTAGCAGAGTGACGTCAAATGTATTAATTCCGTCTTAATGACGTTAGAGGACGTCATTAAGACGTCTTTACAAGTCATCTTCCTACCTGGATAGTAATAGTTAGCGTTACTGATTATTGGCTATCTGTGTAGCGCTACGGTAGCGCTTCAGTAGCGGTGTCTTGCCGGAATGGACTCATTAGTAATAACCTTTCGTCCGCAATGCGCAAGAGCGGGTAGTGCGGTGAGCGGGACGTCATCTCTACGCTTGCATATTGCGAGCAAAGGTTATCAATCTAGCTTTCTCTCTCGCACCCAACTTGGATACAGATCTTTTATTCCATGGGAAGCATAGGTCTTTCCTCTTCCAGGTATATATGTTTTAAGATTACATTCACGTAACAGTTGTTTTTCTCCCAATGCTCTTCGCCGTGCGAATCTTCATTAATTAATTATTAATTAATTTCTCATTAATTATTGAGAAACTTTCAAAACAGTAAAGGACTTTTTTATTAAGTTTAACCCGCTCTACCTGCCTACGAGAGGTAACACAGTAATTATCGGACACTCTGTATATAATCCATAAGTCTAATATATCAGACGGCACAGAATCTTTCCAGTACAGAATTTTATCTTGTAGACTTCGTGTGATTGCATAATTAGACTCGGAAATTATATTACAAGCACGCACGCGATAATAATAAGTTTTACTATCTAATTTAAAAGATTATATAAGTTTTTCGTAGCAGATTCTGACACGGGATTTGTATGTGCGTCAGTAAAAATATAAAAATGTAGCTTGCTTTTGATTTGTTACATTGGGAACTTTCAGCAACCGTTACAAGTCGACACAAGCATCGTTCTATCTTTCTTTTTTGGTAATGAGTAACAAAGATAAAACGATACTTGTGTCGCTTGCTGGAAAGCTCCCTGTAATAACATATTGCAAATCGTAGATATATTGTAGATGTATGGAATGCTACAGTTCGAACAAGATTCAAAATTACAATACATTATAATACGTAATTATGAAATTATGTGTTGGATTATTCATTAGGAAATTCCGGTTTTCTATAGAATCTTATGCACTAGCAATGTCATCCATCATAAAAATAATGTTTATATCGGTTAAAAAATCGAATGTAGATTAATTTTTTTAACGATTACCGAGATAAGCATATTATTCAAGGTTGTATCATAATAAATTTCAAGATTACATTTACATGTTGTTTACATATTATTTACGTTACGTTTACGCAAACCTTTTTCATGTAGGCCATTTAAGCAAATTATTATAAACTGACTAATTAATTAATTAATTTTTTAAATTGTATTTTTTACACACACACACACACAGACAGTCTTAAAAAAATAAAAAATAGTTTTAGATTTAAATAAGCTAAATTAGATGCATTTCAGTTATAATTTTAATTTATTTATTAATTAACTATACGGTGATATAAAAGATACATGATACTAATATAGAAATATTATTGTTTACGCTGATCTGATCTGTTAATTTTTCGTGGAATGTTAAAAATTATGCCCAAATTAAATAATAGTGACTAAAAATAAAATTGCAAACAAAATATATTTCCGACATTTCTGACGAAATACGAATGTTTGATGATCCATGGATTATTCATTGTTTGATTGAGTTTGACACGCTAAACATAATATAGTTACATACAAAGCATTACAAGCATACATTGTATACATGTAGATGTAAATAGGGGAGACCGGGGCTCGTTGGCACTGTTTTCACAATTTCGGCATTTGAGTTTTTAAACAACTAATTATCATGATTAAACAGTACTAATATGATAGAGAGAACCTTTCTCTACATTTTTATGGCAGGAACGTTCCTGTATACTGTATAGTTTCTTTGTAATAAGTGAAATACGAACATGCTGCATTGTAGCCAACTTGCCCCGATAGTAGGGTAAGTTGGCTATGCGACAAAAGTCCATGTTAAATTAATGAAAACGTAATAGAAACACAAAACGGGTAACAAATATGTACTTCTTGATAAAGATTGTATATTTTAAAGTTATATTTTGTAATAATCGAATAGCAAAATGCTGTTGCAGAAAAACAATTGTAAACTATTTTAGATGTAGCTTTCTTCAACATAAAAATATTAATATAAATATATATCTAGCTTCTATCAGCATTGTAGGTAGCAAATCACATACATAGGTCTCACGCGCGCGGCAACAAGTCAAGCTAAGCGTGCCTTGATATGAGCCAACATACCCCATCCCTACGTTTGATTTCAGTCATTTTATTACAATAAATTACGGTTGTTCCTCAAAATAACATGTCGTATAGTAACAGAAACGTTTCTTTTAACTAATGATACGTCACTTTGATTTACTTCTCAAGCTGAAGAACATTAATACGATATTTTGAAACGCTCGAAAATTTACTTGCCACCTCTTGACTTAGACTTTTCTCTTTTTCTATTGTAAATATTGTAATACTTGTTTGATTTAAATAAAACTTTAGGAAAAGTACCTATGTCATAAAAGAGATATTTTGTGATAACTTTTCCATTGTTTTTTTCGCTATAAATACATAAAAGGAACGCATTGCCAACTCTTGCCTCTTGTGCCAACGAGCCCCGGTCTCCCCTACACAATCCTGATATTATTTGCCACCTTTGATAACCATCATTAACATATACGAGGTAGACAATGTCATTTTAAATTCACTTAAAATTGGTGTCATTTTTAGCCTTTTAACACCTAAAGCATGTATACACAAATGAATATTAATTTGTTGCAGGAAATGAATCAATCGACGAGATATGCATCGGCTAGTGAAACTGGTCTTAATGGTAATTCTCTGTCAATATATTCACAAAACTTTTTTTCACTTTTTTTTAATCTATCGATCTCACCTTTGGCAATCGTCCACACATTAGCGCATTATTGTTATCGTTACTTAGCTCGCTTACAAACAACAAGACAATTATTTTTAAGTTAAATTTTACCTATGAGCTCAGCATTATTATACGTTTTTTTTTCTTCTTTTCTATTAATAGCCCTGGAGGTAAAGGCCAAAATTGGACATGATTTTATTAAACTTGGAAAGCCATTTTTTCTCTTATTTTAGTGCTGAAAATGACGAAATGCAGAGTCTGGCTGCGGCCTCTTCCGGGACGGCGGGCGCCGGGACGCCGTCGATCTTGTCGATAAAAATGAACACATCGGAATGATTTTGTTAAAGCTGAGACTTTTTATGTACAATGTTTAGTTAATAAATAACAATATTCACAGAGTCTGGCAGCTGTCAGCCGGGACGGCATGAGTCTGGCGACCCTCTGAACATGTAATGAAAAGTGATCCTCTCAGGAATCATTTTATTAAACCTGAAATTTGACGTGGTGGTCAATTATACAGTTTGAAAATGAAAAAAAAAGTTGTATATATTTGATTCTCTCGGGTGATAGTTTTTTTTAGTCTGGCAAAGCCTTTGTCCCGCAAAGCGGCTGCCAGACGACTTTTTTTTTCATTTTCAAACTGTATAATTGACCACCACGTCAAATTTCAGGTTTAATAAAATGATTCCTGAGAGGATCACTTTTCATTACACGTTCAGAGGGTCGCCAGACTCATGCCGTCCCGGCTGACAGCTGCCAGACTCTGTGAATATTGTTATTTATTAACTAAACATTGTACATAAAAAGTCTCAGCTTTAACAAAATCATTCCGATGTGTTCATTTTTATCGACAAGATCGACGGCGTCCCGACGCCACAGTGGGGCCGATTCCCGAAAGCTGGCCAAAAGTCGAAAAATGAAGTTTTAATTTATGGGATTTGAAGTACATAGATGTATAGAGTAATGTTCAAAGAATATGTAACGGCCCTTTATAAGGGCTAATTAAGTATACATGGCAGGTATAAGCCAGTACAAAAAGGACCTTCGCACGAGTAACAGCTCGAGCGTCCGAGCTCATGTTCAAGCGTCATATTCAAAAATTCGTAGAAAATCGTAAAGTTGATCTTTTTTAATTCTACAAAATGGATGTTTTAAATGGAAAAATGTAGTTTATTATCGTATTTGTCAAAAATTATAACAAATAAATATAAATTAACAGTAACGCAATGTTTGAAGTGTAAAATAATGAAAATTTGTGTGCAATCGTTTCAGAAAAATAGAGAAAAGTTAAAAGTCCCACGGATTCCCGCAGTAAAACAAATTTTAAATTAAAGTTTATATTATTATGTAACAAAATTTGTAAAAATTAGCTGCTACTAGCTGCTACTTTGTTTTTAATGTACATTTGTATTTAAAACCTTCCAAATTCGCATAAACTTATTAACGCCTATGCTTAAACCACTAACAACATAGTAAAACTAATAATTGAAAATAGAACATGACCTTTAACTATGTAAATTGGAATACAACAATTGTTTAAACAATAATTGTTTAAACAAATTACTGCAAAATAAATTTTTTATAAATCTGACAGCGGCAATAGATTCAACGGGAAAAATAATAGAATGTTAAAAAAGTGTGTGTGTGTGTGTGTGTGTGTGTGTGTGTGTGCGCGCGCGCGCGCGCGTTCGTTGAAGTAGTAGCTGTTGTGTTAAATACAATATATAAATTCAAAAAGAATGTTAAACGGTGTAGTCCAGCCCGGGCACGGTGACCGTGGAATGTCCTAGAAAAATTCCGAAATGATGACGTAGAAAAAGAGAAAGTTTCTAAGATAGAACAAAAACGATGGAAGATCTTTTCTTGCGCTTGCTAGCGTCATCAGATCCGTATATATCAAGTTTAAGGAAATTGCCACAAAAGAAATTAAAATCCTTATATCCGGAAACAGTTGAATTGCTTACTTCACCATCACTTTATGCGTCCAGTGCTGATTCTATCTCTTCTTTTTCGATATCATCAGATTCTTCAGGTTTAGATACAGATAATTCAACTGATGATGAAAACTAATTTGTATGTAAATTTTATGTAAATATTAGGTACTTGTATGTAACTATTTGTATGGAAATATTAGATTAATATTTTTGTAAACACAAATTTATTTTTTACATTCGGCTTTGTATTGTACTTCTTAATTTATTTGTCACAAGTTTTTTCATAAAATAAATAAAAATTATGGATTTTAGAAATTTTGTATTCGTCATTTTACATCTGCCATTCATTTTGTTTCCAGATTCGTTATTTGCGACCCCGAAAACCTATAAATTCCACGTTTCACATAAATTAAATAAAAATAACGGTTTATAGATATGCTTTTTAGTATTTCGTAGCCGCCATTTTTTTTTAATTTTGACTTGAAATTCGTTATCAGCGACCCCAAAACCCCTATATACCAAGTTTCAAGTAAATATCTTAATTTTTCGACTTTTGGCCAGCTTTTCGGGAATCGGCCCCACTGTGCGACGCCCGCCGCGCGCCGTCTCGGAAGGCCGCAGCCAGACTCTGGATTTCGTCATTTTCAGCACTAAAATAAGAGAAAAAATGGCTTTTCAAGTTTAATAAAATTACTGACCGATTTTGGCCTCTACCTCCCGGGCTATAAGCAATCATTAAGCAATCACTTTTCGCAAATTATATTTTTACGTAAAACATAAATATTAATTTATAACTGACCAATAATAATTCATGTTATATATAAACTATTTGAATATTTATAGGACCGGATCAGGTACTACCTACGGATGAGGATGTCACGTGTAACGCCGACGGCAGAGTTCGAATAAAGTTAGACAGCAATGGACCGAATTCATACACACCCGTATCAATCCCTGGAGTTTTCACCAAAACAGCAAAGCTCTATCCTGATCATATCGCGTTGGTGTCTAAACTCGATGTCAACGGCCAAAGAACCATGTATACCTTCCAGTATGTATTTAAAAAATTACAAGATTTTTTGTTTTCTTTATTATCGTAACAAGTGTAATGTAGGTAACTGGCAAAACCTTTTATTTCTCTCACTTATGGTTTTTGCGAAGTACAAAAATCGTTTTCGTATAAGCTCTTTCTTCTCGATCTGATTTGCAGATAGATTCGATGAGTCCAGCAACTACATTTATCACGATAAATTGATACGATCAACCTTGTACAACTTTGTATTAATTTGTATTACAGAGAATACGAGTCTACCGTAAGAGTCGTCGCAAAAGCGTTTCTGAAGCTAGGTCTGGAGCGGCATCACAGTGTCTGCATAATAGGATTCAATAGTCCGGAATGGTTCATTGCCGATCTCGCGGCTATATACGCCGGGTAAAAGATCCGAACTGTTTTATGTCTAAATGAGCGTCGCGTTATAATTTACACATGCTATTATACATATTGCTTATACGATAATGACAAACGATATGTTTTTAACAATGTGTACTTTTACTTTTCCAATTTTTAGATAATAAATAGATCATCATTCTTTTTTAGTGGACTCGCTACAGGAATTTATACCACAAATTCTCCAGAGGCGTGCCAATATTGCGCTGAGCACAGTCGGGCCAATATAATAGTCGTTGAAGATAACAAACAATTGCAGAAAATCTTGCAAATAAGACACAACTTGCCCCATTTGAAAGCAATTGTTCAATACAACGGCGTATCCACCGAAAATGATGTTTTGAGCGTAAATTAACTGCTATATATTACTCGTCTAATATTTCTTTTTATTTAATATACACGACTTATTATTATTTATTGCTTCTCAGTGGGACGATTTATTGAACATAGGTAAGAAGGAATCAGAGGATAAATTATTATCTGTGTTAAAGACGATTGGGGCAAACGAATGTTGCGTTTTAGTGTACACGGTACGTTGAATTTGATTTAATGAATCATAATTCATTAAATCGCGACTGCCTTGATATTTAATATATATTTTCTTAATTTGCAATATCATCTTTACAGTCAGGAACAGTCGGAAATCCAAAAGCTGTAATGTTAAGCCATGATAATATATTGTACGACTTACGGATGTTAATAATGATATTACAAGTGAGAGAAAAGTCAGAATTTATAGTTAGCTATTTGCCATTATCTCACGTTGCAGCACAGGTGAGATTTTTCGAATAATACATTTCATGTATCTGTACTTTAGAGATAAAGAATCGTATTTCCATTATTATAAATTCAGAGAAAACAAGGTTTAAAGTTTTAAATAGGGAAATGATATATATATTTTTTAATATAAACCAAAAGTAGCGCCTTGGTTTATTAAGTCTTAAAGTAACTTAACTGACATGTTTAATAGTACAACTGCCAATAACACGCTGTACCTGGTTTAAAAATTAGGCACTATAAAAATTTTCAATGCGACTTTTTTTAAATATTGTATCTCAAAAATTAGTAATAATATAGACTTGAGACGCTTTATCATCATACAATTTAAACTCCTGTTATATTGAAAAATGTATTAATTCCATTTTGACAAAAACTGGAGATACGATTCTTTACCTCTAAACTCTAAAGTACAGATATGTACAGATATGTATGTACCTTAAATAAAAATATTTTAATGACATTACAATTAATGTCAATTTGCACGTATATAAATTGCATCTAAATATTTTTTACAATAATTGAAAAAATTAATTTATAATAGTTTTTATTAATTCTAGCTAATTGATATCATGGCAAACATTACGTTAGCGACCACAGTATACTTTGCGGATCCGGGTGCGTTAAAGGGTACATTAATAAATACATTACTTGTAGCGCAACCGACTATTTTCCTAGGGGTGCCCAGAGTGTGGGAAAAGATATACGAGAAGATGCAAGAGAAAGCGCGCAGTAACGGCGCAATAAAAACCTGGATTGCTAAATGGGCAAAAGCGCAAGGTCTTCATTATTACACGAATAAGATGAATGGCGTAGATTATAAACATTGGGGCTACGTCTTTGCGAAATGGCTTGTTTTCGACAAAGTAAAGGCAGCATTGGGTTTGAATAGATGTCGAGTATTCGCTACCGCAGCAGCTCCTATAAATGTTGACATTAAACGATATTTCCTGAGCTTAGACATCCCTCTATTAGAGGCGTATGGAATGTCTGAGTGTAGCGGGGCTCATACAATAATCAGTCCTAAAGAATATAGGTAAATTATATCTTTATGCTTTTATTCTTTGTATTGAATTTACAGTAAAGATATTTACTTTTAAAATACGTTGTTTATAATAAATAAATGTTATTGTCATTCTCATTTGTAGCATGGAAGGTGTAGGAAGACCTTTGACTGGAGTGTATACAAAATTAGACAATATAGATGAACATGGTGAGGGAGAAGTTTGTATGGGTGGACGACATGTATTCATGGGTTACTTAAATGAGCCGGAGAAAACCGCAGAAGCCAAAGATAAAAACGGCTGGTTACATAGCGGTGATCTCGGCAAATTCAATTCGAACGGGATTTTGTCTATAACTGGTAAACATTTATTTTATGCCTATTAAGGACGTTCTCCGGTCCTTATACTAGAGAAAATCGATTTTCTTAGGATTTTCTTGAAACTGTGAATATACGTTAATTTAGGTGTGCTTTATGCGTGGTATAAATTTCAGTACCTCTTCCGGTATAAAAAATAAAGATACTGAGCCTCAAAGTTTCAAAAAAAAATTTAATTTTAATTTTTTTTTAGTTTTGGCATTTTTTCCTTATAGAACTCGACGAGAAGAGCAACTTTGGTCCTCTTGGCCAACCTCGTATCTCTTACCGTTTGGCCTGAAAAACCTTTTCATTAGTAAAAGTTGAAACTTTGAGGCTCAGTATCTTTATTTTTTATACCGGAAGAGGTACTGAAATTTATACCACGCATAAAGCACACCTAAATTAACGTATATTCACAGTTTCAAGAAAATCCTAAGAAAATCGATTTTCTCTAGTATAAGGACCGGAGAACGTCCTTAACAATCGTCATTATGTGACAATACTTGTAAAAAATAATCACATGTGTGTGTTATGTCAGCGAATATGATATATATATTTTTTACGTATTCGCAGGTAGAATAAAAGAACTTATAATCACAAGTGGAGGGGAAAATGTAGCACCATACAATATAGAGCAGATGATATTAACGGAATTACCGTATTTAAGTAACGCCATAGTGATCGGAGATAAAAGGAAATATTTAACGGTCCTTGTCACGCTTAAGGTACATTGTGAAAGGACAAGAATACAGATGCAAATTTAAATCTCTAAATATCCAAGTTATTATTATTATTATTATTTTTTCAGAGTAATATGAATGAAGAGACTGGTGAGCCGTTAGATACGCTGAATTCAGAAGTGTTAAAATGGGCGAAGTCTCTTGGTAGCAGTGCCAAAACAGTTACAGAAGTTATAAGCTCTCGTGATTCAGCCGTAAGTCAGATATATTAAAAGAATTATTTTAAATTGTGTAAATAGTAATTATTTTGCTTTGTTTGGTCTGGATCTTCAAATACTACAAAATGCTATACATATATCACAAAATGTTTTCTTGTTTTTTTAGATATACGAGGAAATCGAGGAGGCAATCAAGAGAGCAAATACGCAAGCTATAAGTAATGCTCAAAAAGTACAGAAATTCGAAATTCTTCCTCATGACTTTTCGATTCCCACCGGTGAATTAGGACCCACGTTAAAGCTCAAGAAGAACGTAGTTCAGAAGATGTATGCTGATTTGATAGATAAGATGTATGAATGAGACTACCGTGTATTGCTGTCATGATAAGGGGCATTGTTATAGAATTTTTATACCAGTTTTATATTAATGCACTGAAAAAAAAATCTAATTGGACGTCTAGTGGAAGATGAACGAACCAAATTCTTCCAATTAATGCAACTAGAATTCTAGTTATGCAACCAGAATTCTTATTAATTCAACCAGATTCTGGTAGATTTAACCAGTATTTTCTGGTGGAAAATAAACGAACGGATTTTTTTTCAGTGTGTCCGCGGACATGCCAAACATCTAATATTTTATAAGCAAGATGTATTTGTAATATTCAGGTATGGGTAAAGTTCAGAAAATAAACTATACTCCGTCCAACGAGAGATCATGGTTCATTCTGCGCATAGGCGAGCAAAGTGGGGGTAAAGTCCTTAGAGCGTGGCGTACCGTATACGTAAATAGATGTTCTGTGGGTAGAGACCTGCGCGAAACGGATGAGTTTTCGTACGATCCAACCATCTCTCGTTGGACGGAGTATACATTGAATCTATAGGTCCACAGTAAGAGTTTCTTACTGTGGATCTTGGATAAATCTTACTTATATACAATAGATATATTATATAAGTATTTTTGAAATGTATATGAGGGAATAACATTTGGTATCAGGGCACACAATGATCGCAACATACATATGTACAATAATTAAGTTAGTAATTCATACATTCTATTGTTATTATCAATATACTTCAAATTTGTAATTATATTTAAATAAAATATGACATAGATTATATCTTTTTCTTAAATGTTACGAAGAACATATATTTCAAAAATTATAACGTCATTAAAAATCTGTATTTCATGATACACACACATACATGCGCGCACGCGCGCGATATTCACAAGAAAAAGATATAATCTATCTTAATAGAAATATATATAGAATATGTTGATGAAAATTCAGCAGTCTAAAAACAAAATTATATTTTCTATCTACCAAGGTAAAATCCTTTTTGCACAATAAAAATATTTTTCCCAATTTGTATTAACCCTTAAATGCCACACCTCTCAAGAATCTCGTAAATGACACATGGGGTCTAAAAGACCCCAGCATGAAAAATGTCTTCTTACTTATTGATTTTTTGATATTTAGTTATGAAAATTATTTTCAATGTTGTTCAAGGCTTAGAAAAGAGAATAAAATGCTTATATTGTTAAAATTTCAATTTCAACATAGTATAAAAAATTAAGATCGCCAACAGTTAAAATGTTGGCTCCAAAATCAAAAAAATCAAAAATAAATAAATATAGGTATGAGCTCCATATTTGGCGGGAACATTTGAAAATATATCATTCTAAAGGGTCTGGGGTCCGCTGGACCCCGGGTGGCATTTAAGGGTTAAACTTTTAAATTTTGATATCAATTAAAATAAAGAATGTTTAATACATTTTTTAGTTATACAACATCATTGTAACAAGAAATGATGTAATCTTTGTAATGGGAAGGTAAGAATAAATAAAAAAAAAGAAAACAGAAAAGATTTTATAATTGCAATATATTACTAAATGTAGTTTACAATAAGCAAAACTGTAGTTACGTTTAAAATTATGTTCATACTACAGATTTTTACAGTAAATACGGCTTCTCATAAGAAAATAGTCTTACTAAAAGCGCATCACAGCAGCTTTGGAAATGCAGATCTGTATATCTTCTTATTCTCAATCTTATCATGCACAAGTGGATTATACTCAAATTATATATCACCAAGATAAGTTTTCCTGTTATTAGATATTTATTATTATTCATTTACTTATCTCACATTCTCAATATAAATTTTTACATATGTGCATCTAAAATGTATATTTATTGCTGGCTAACAATACAACCTGAATACTAGTGCAACTTTTTTTATCTTTAATTCTTTACTGCAAATCAGAATAAAATTAATTTCCAAAATAAGAATATCTGAATGGCAGGCAATTAAGAAGAATGTGATGTTTAATTATTACTTTCATATGTTATAAAACTTATATAGCATTGTGGCACATACGTGTAGAACACTATTTGTAACAATATTACTGATGCTGTTTTGAGAATGAATAGCTAAAAATTAGTTGGTTTCCTACAGATACAGAAGAATTTTATGGTACTGTAAAATGTTTCGTGGAAGATCCTCAAAATGTTTTCAAACATAAAATTATATGTATAAGCCACCAATCAATCATGATCGTACCATGTTACTTCGACATCCAAACATAAGACTAATTAATAAAATATATTTTGAGAAGTAGTAGAATAAGCAGATAGATCTTATGATGTTGTTGTCGATGTATTAAATTTTTGTTGGATAATAGATGTTTTTCGCTGTGGTACTGTTTCTGGTGTCGGTATAGCATCTCCCGTTGGCAGAACACCAGCTGGCTTTGGCTTAGCTGTAGACTTTTGCTTTGCCATTTGATAATCCCCAGAATCAAAATATTTTTGCTGAAAACATCGAAATTGTTAACTGTTTCAAGAAACTAAAAGATTAAAAAAAAAAAGAAATACACAGCTGTCTTTACAGAACTCTGTACAATCAAAAATTGACATTTACCCCCTTGGCTAGCCTTTTCTGCAGAAATGCGGAATGACCGCCGAATGGTCGACCAGCTGCATTTGGAAATTTTGCTTTCAACTTTGCTTCCTCCATTTTTTCTATGTCACTCGACGACAGCTATAACAAAATCTTCTGTGAAGATCTGTTTATATACACATAACACTGTGTCGGCGTATATACAAACAGTTTCATGCAAATGAAATTTTTATAAAATATTCTTTCTACTTATGAATTTTCAAAATCTCTTCTATTAAAATTCACATAAATGTATGTCACATATCTGTTCTATTGTCACACAAACATTTATGCTTAGAATTTATCGTAAGAGTAAGCTACAAATAGATGTAATCTTCAAATGTTTGTGTACAGCAATGCAGTGCCAGATAGAATGCTATTTCAGCACAATTAACAAATTATAAATTAAATATCACAATATCACAATTTTCCAATGACAAAACAAAATATTGTTGCTCTCTGTGATGATGTCCCGATAACTCATCGAGAGGACCCTCGCCGTTTCTTAACGCGCTCGTTTTGTACGTAATTAATATAAATACATAATTAATTAATTAATTCTACAACTTGGATCATCGTCTCAATCGTCCGACTGTTAAATCTAGCGACTTGCCTCCGCAGTTGGGCTCTGCTCGTTCGTCTGATCGTCGCTCATCTTCGCAGGTTTTTCAAACGCCTCTCGTCGTAGCGACCGTTCGCCTCCCGACTAGTTATCCTCTGTATACTAATTTCGACACTTGACGCATATAACATACATAAGCTAAGTGAGCGGCGCAATAACGTGCAGCGCCTCTCAATCGTGCCCTTCGCCGCAGGCGAGCAGTGGACTGGATAGACGGTAAACGCGTGCACCGGTGGAGAGACCGACAATTGTCAACGAGAGAGTTGTTTTCATACGCGTACGGACGGCGAGAACGAGAACAGCGACTGAGCGACGGCGTCACATGCGGGGCCATATGTTCCCGGGTGACCGTTACCGACGTCCGCACGGCGGGTTTCCATTGCGCGATTCGATCCGATTGCCATTGGACGATCAATTCAACCGGCAGAAATCGTTTCGAGTTTCGAATAGAGTTCGCTCTAATCAGAGGCCGGTATTCATAATCGGTTCTTATTTCAAGACCGTCTTAAGTAATGTCTTGGGGCCGGTCTACAAATGGATGTTGTAAGTCGTAAAGGTGAAATTTCATGGGCAGTGAAAAGCAGCAGCAGATCGTACTGATTGGCTACAAAATAGAGAAGTCCTCGAGTTTCTAGAACTTCTCTATTTTATAGCCAATCAGTACGATCTGCTGCTGCTTTTCACTGCCCATGAAATTTCACCTTAAGTCGTAAGAATTGGCCAATCACAGTTCATTATTCTTCGACCGCAAGGAGAATAATGGACTGTGATTGGTCAATTCTTACGACTTACGACTTACAACACCCATTGTAGACCGACCCTTAAGATGCTAATACGGCTCTGTGATTGGTTTATAACACCTTAAGATTATCCTTAAGACGGTCTTAAGGCTGATTTATGATGGCCGTAAGTGCCCATCTACAATAGGTGTTTTAAGCCCTAAGCCCTAAGAAATTGACCAATCACAGTCAATTATTCTCCTCAAATTCAATTGTGATTGAACAATTTCTTAAGGCTTAGGGCTTAAAACACTTATGCTGGGTCTACAATGCGAGTCGCAAAGTCGTGAGTCGCAAGAATTGACCAATCACAGTCGAATTTGAGAAAAATAATCGACTGTGATTGGTCAATTCTTGCGACTCACGACTTTGCGACTCGCATTGTAGACCCAGCATTATTGTAGATGGGCACTTATACACTACGTTTACGCGAGCGTTACTTCTGTAGTAACTTACGATAATTCCGTCGCGTAAACGGGATTTTTTTTCGCGTAAACGGGATTTTGTAGTAACTTACGATAATTTATTCCGCGTAAACGAATGAATTATCGTAAGTTACTACAGAAGTAACGCTCGCGTAAACGTAGTATTAGTCCCGGTCGATGTTCTCTTCGGCGTAAATCGAGCCGTAAACGTAGGGTAAATGTACCAATACCTGGACACGTATCTATGTTTGGACATTTTTATCATTTTAGTCCTTAAATAAGTTATAACGCGAATTAAAATCAAAGAATCAAAGACACAAATATTTTTTTGTATTATATTTTTATCTTTGATTTTAATTCGTGTTATACTCATGAATTTAAAAATTAAAATGATAAAGGTGTCCAGACATAAGTCTTAAGTGTCTCGGCATTGGTACATTTACCTCAGTCATAGTTGGAAAAATATGGGATCGCGAGAGTTGAGTATGAACCCGGGCCCGTGGAATATATACATATATAATCCTCTTTTCTCTATTTATTAAAAAGATTTATAAAAATTATATACATTTCTATTGTCCAACGTCACATTGATCATCATTTACTACGTTTACGCGAACGTTACTTCTGTAGTAACTTACGATAATTCACTCGTTTACGCGGAGTAAATTATCGTAAGTTACTACAAAATCCCGTTTACGCGAAGGAAAATCCTGTTTACGCGAAGGAATTATCGTAAGTTACTACAGAAGTAAAGCTCGCGTAAACGTAGTAATTGACTACTTATAAAATAATAATGTTGGCAAAAAGGAATTGAATCGATATGAACCAACTAGTACAGAAAAATGGGCAAGATACATTTTTCTGTACGAGATTTCTATTCGAGATATTCATCCGAGTTGCCTGTGTCCACGATTCGAGTTTTTCGGTGTTCATAGTTGTATTGCAGGGTCTCTACATCTAAGATGCCACTTTCAAACTTAATGTTCTCAACCGTTCTTTCCAGGGTCCTCACTGATGGAAAGATGGGTAGATAATTCACAAAATCAGAATAACCCGTAGTACCCCACTTTCTTTTGAACACAAGGGCATCTCTGATAGTTTCTAGACTCCACTTAAGGCCACGATTGGACTGTCTTCCCAGAGACGCAATCTGGTCAGCATGTAATCTCGATGTTATGCCGAAAGTGACCTTTGCTTTGCTTTGCTCTGAGCGCCACAGTCTAAGCCTACATTTGTCATAATTAGACTTAAGAATATATAATTTTTTTCTCGTCTTTTGAGTTATGGTACTCAAAAGCTTGTTGTCACGTTGTAAGGCTTCTATTTCTTTCTTTTGTTTCTTCAGCTCATCTTGTAATTCTTGAATTGTTAAACTTGCGGTAGGTGGAGATATATGAACCGATTCAGAGGTAACACAGATGTTGTCCGAAGTAGATAACGGGTCGACATCTTCACTATTACAGTCTAAAATGACAGATGCAGAAGAGAGTTCATGACTAGTTTCTTTTGAAGAGTTCATAACATAGAGGTCATGAGAAAGGCAAGAAACAAAGGCGAGATCTTGGTTTACATCCTGGTGTGGCACACTTTCCACTGCAATTTTGCTTGTTCTAGCTTTCACTTGGCTTCCTGCAGCTTGAATGGATTTTGACAGCTTAGGCTGATCTGAGGCATAGCTGTGGTCATCAGGTAAGCGGTTCACTTGTGTGATGAGATCTTGAAAGGGGTAATGCCGACTTGTGTCGACAGCATACTTATGGTCATACATTGTAAGGGAAACGTTTTTGCTATTTTCTACAGGCACAGGTACTGCAGAATGCCGTAGCACCCTGGACCTATCTTCACGCACTGTTTCCCACTGTGATGCATCAAAGTGATTCTGAAATTGTGACAAAATTAATCAATGCATCTTCGTAGATACGATACATATATGAGAGGCAATAAAAATACTTCATCTTACCTCACAAATGCAACTGGAGGTTCTATGCTGCCAGAATTTCCGTCCAGTCCGCGACACCCAAACAAAACGTCTCTCGGGATCTTTAGGAAAACGAAAAAGTTTCTTCCCGTCTCTCTTGAACTCTGCAGCCCTTCATTTTGCACGTACGGACTATTTCAGCTGCATGTCAAAAAATAAAACAGTGGTATAATGTACAATATTTATACGAATTAAAGGACTATAGGATTCCAATGTAAATAACCAAAGTAATATATAGGGGAGACCGAGGCGGGTTGTCACACTTTTCAAATACTGATTTTTTAAAAAATGTTAGCAATATTTTATAATATTGTATAGTACTTTATAATGTAGCTACATCCTTTAGGTATAAGAAAAAAAATATTAGACTCATATATATTTATACACAAAAAAGTTATTTAATTCTAAGCAAGATCGTGAAAATGTGACGACTTACCCCATACCCAGGGTTGGTTGTCACACGACTCTGGGTTGGTTGTCACATATCTTTTATATAGAGGAAACGACAAATAGTTTCTATTTTAATGTTTTATTAGAGTTAGTGACAATTTTTTATAAGTTTAACTTAATAATCGCATAATATATCGCAGCATAAATTAAACAATCATTAAAATTAATAGTTTTCATAAACTTGTAATAATTTACACAAACTTAAAGTAAATCACAATTCTATTATATAGAGATAAAAAAATAATAATTCTCATAAACATTGAGTAAATAAAAAAATAATTCTCATAAACTTTGTAATACTAACTCTGATAAATTTTGAGTAAATAAAATAATAATTCTCTTTTTAAAAAAAATTCTCTTGAACTTTGTAATAACTTGGAGCTATAGGAGCTCATGCAGACTCACAGTTGTGGCATATATAATGCAATACATCAGAAACAATTTTTCATGAGACCATCCTTTACATTGAATACACTGGACCCATTTCTCTTTAGGCAAACTATTAGAATAAGATTCCAAACAAACTAAACAGAAACATTCTTTTTCTTTAAGAACTATTGTTTTTTTTTTGCAACCTTTCTAGCATAATTAGTTTTTGTCTGTTTATTTTCTTCAAATAGTCTTTTTCTACTTTTCCCTTTATTTCTACTCTCCTTACTTTTCATTTTTTCGAGTTCCAGTTTCCTCTTTACTGATGTATCAGTAAGAATTGCTGTTACTCGATTTTTCCGTAAACTAGCTTTAGGAAAAGAGCGGAGATCTTCAGAGCTTAATATTTCAAAGCCTTTGTCTGATTTTTTAGAAAACGATTGGGAGACATGGCACTCTGAAGAACTGGTTGCTTCTACGTTTATTGTATGTTCTGTCATGGCTTGCTGTTCATCATTATTTTTGCAAATAATTACATTATTACACTAATATAATATTATTAAATTAATGTTTTATACTTACTTATTTTCTTCAGGAGGTGGCCTATCAGTAATGAAACTTGGTGCGAAATCCAGATCTGAGAAAATGTCTTTATTGTAAGGAAATATGCCAGTACATTTAAAGCCTGCTTGAATATTTGTTGGTGTCATGGCAAGAGGGTAGGCAACAGCAACAATTTCAGGAATATTGTAGATATTCATCGTACGGCTAGGGTTGTTTAATATCCAAGCATCACAAGCAGAGTTGACATATTTTTTAAAGGGTCCAAATACTGTCCTATCCAGAGGTTGTAACTTGTGTGAACAATGTGGTGGAAAGGATAACATCACAATTCCATTTTCTTTTGCGTACTTTAAACTATCAATACTGAGATGTGAACTATGGTTGTCCAACACCAATAGAACTGGTTTTTCAATCGAGCATCTTGCATGAGCATGGAAATGTTTCAAAAATTGCTGAAAGTCGTCTTCTTGCATCCAAGCTGATCTGTTTGCAGTGCCACTTGATTCAGGTGGAGCAGATGCAATAAAATAATCTTTAAAATGTACACGAGGAAACACAAAAAAGGGTGGTATATGATTTCCTATTGCAGATATAGCACAAGCCATAGTAACTAAAGTTCCACGTTCAGCCGAAACAATGCTTCCAACTTGCTTATGGCCTTTCCGTGCAACAACTCTATCGGGCACTTGCACAGTTGTTATACCAGTTTCGTCCATATTCCAAATATCTTGAGGTTGAAAATGATGACGAGACATTACCTTTTCCAAATTTCCGAAAAATAATTCAACATTAGTTCTGTTGAAACTTGTCACTCTTGCTTCAATTGTGGCTTCTGGTTTTCGTATGGAAATGTTACTGTTACGTTTTAATAGTGCGCTGAACCAATCTTCTCCTGCTATTTTATTTTTCATCCAGGATGCAGGCATCTCAATTGAATTATTGCAAGCTAGATTATAAGCCAAAGTTCTGATTTCCTTGGGAGAGAGACCAAAATAAATATCCGAAGCACGTAAAATGTAATTTACCAATTCTTGTTCTTGAGACTTAGTAAAAATCTGTCTAGCTTTAGAATAACCCACAGAAATCGTTGGAGTAGCAATATTTTCACATACATAGTCTTCCTCTGGAATCTTCTTGCAATAACGAGCTAATGTACGATAGTTGATATCGAACTCTAAAGCAGCTTGGGGGGTTTTGGATTTTCCCTCGGTTGAGGGAGGATAAGTGCTTTCTTGTCGATGACAACCTAGCACAAACAATGTAGACCATTCCTGACAAGGATTTTGGAACAAGTGCAAATACAAGCACACTATATGATTTTACCTGTTCCTTTAAGGAATTCAAAAACAAAATAGAACAAATTCCAATTACTATTCTTAATCATGCTATACACATCAATTTCCGCAAGGTAACCCACGGCTCTAAGGTTCTCGTCCAACTTGATCCTGAGATCATCGTACTTATGACACTGATGGATTACGTGCATCAGGTCCTCACACTCATGTCCACATTCACATCGTTGTGTATCGATATAATCCTTCCTGAAGAGTGAAGATCCAAGGTTGTAGTGATCCGCTCTGATCCTGTTAATGAGAGTAACGTAATATCTTGGGGCGTTGATTTTGCTGAACCAAGGCTTGCGGGCCTCCTCGTCATAGAATTTTGAAAAGTAAAATTTGCCCTTGAAGGCAGAGTCTCGCTTAACAGAGGTCTGAGAAGCCTGCCAAGTTTCCTCCCTTGCCAAAGCCATAAGGTCCCCAGTCGGGACCATGATGCTCTCATCTGGGGGTTCATGAGCAGCTTCCTTAGCTAAACCATCGGCCAGCTCATTCCCAGCGATGCCGACATGAGCGGGAATCCACACAAGCACAACTGTTGCGGGGTGAAATCACACGAAAAGCCAAAAAAGACACCGCGTGTATAAAGAAACTTTATTGATAATCACACGGGTAAAAGTACGCAGTGAGACGTGACAATGCGCACAGAGGACTCGCGGACACACAGAGTGAAGGCGGAGAAGAAGAACATAACAGAAGCGGTTTTCGCGTTACCAACTTAGGTTGTGAGAGGGTCAGTTGGCCGCACTTTTAGTAATAAACGAAATAAACTAAATAGTATCTGACCAATAAGGGCTTAATAAAGAAAATGTGAGAGTCCATACATACATACATATGAAAATAGGGTATTTATCGTAACACCCCCACTACTTGAACGTTTTCGTGACGGCGGTAACTAACTTGGATCTAAACATATTAAATTTTTCGCTACATAAGGGCTTTGTAAACACGTCTGCGTATTGACTATCCGATTTTACATATTTTGTGTCAATTTCGTTGTCAGCTATCTTTTCACATATGAATTGATGACGTACGTCAATGTGTTTCGACCTGCGATGAAATTCAGGATTTCTTGATAGCTTTATCGCGCTTTGATTGTCAACATATAGAGTGGTAGGTTTCACACATCGACGTCCGACATCTGATAACAGTTTTCGAAGCCAGACTGCTTCTTTCGTTGCTTCGCTCGCTGCGATAAATTCAGCTTCGGTCGTACTTAGGCTTACAGATGTCTGCCGCTTGGACGACCACGTTATGGGTGTCCCATTCAACATGAAGAGATATCCCGAAGTTGAGCGTCTGGTGTCGGGATCGCCAGCGTAGTCCGCATCAGAGAAACCGATTAGCTCACAATTTCTATTATTCGCAAAAAAAATGCCGTATTCTTTGGTACCCCTAAGGTATCGGAGGATACGTTTTACGGCGTTCCAATGCGTATGACTATAGTTATTGAAATATCGACTTACTACGCTAACTGCAAAGGCTATGTCGGGCCTCGAGATCATAGACAAAATAAGAGCGAACCCACCGCTTCGCGATAAGGCACGTTACAATTTTGATCGCCAGTAGGGTTCTCTAATCGCGTATGTGGATCGAAGGGCGTGTTGACGGGGTTCGCTTCTGTCATATTAAACTTCTGTAGAATTTTGTTTACGTAACTCGTCTGACATAAGAAAATTCCGTCGTTGACACGTTGTATTTCCATTCCGACAAAACGACTTGAATTACCGACGGTAATCTTAAAGTTCTTTTGTCTGTAAAGTAGAGACGTTAGTCGCTGTAAGGTCTCCGCACGCCGCGCGAATATGAGACCATCATCAACGTAAAGCGCTAGGTACACTTTGTCTCCGTCGTAACTTGCTACGTATACGCACTTATCGGAAGAGCATTGAGAGAAACCGAGATTTTTGATAAAAGAATCAAATTTTTCGTTCCAACAGCGTCCGGATTGTTTCAAACCGTAAATCGCTTTATTTAGTTTTAAGACAAAATTTTTATTCTCTACTTTCAGCCCTTCCGGAATCTGCATGAAAATAGTTTCTCCCAAATCGCTGTTTAGATAAGCCGTGCTTACATCAAATTGGGCTGATTTTAGATTTTCATTTGCCGCAATCGCTAACAAAAGTCGAACTGATTCGTACTTAACGACGGGCGAAAAAACTTCGTTATAATCTACACCGGCCTGTTGTGAGAAACCTTGAGCGCAAAGGCGTGCTTTATATTGTATTGAATTATCGTTAGAGGAATCTTTTATTTTGAATACCCATTTGTGACCTACGGGTTTACGGTCTTTCGGGAGCGGTACGATCTCCCACGTTCGGTTATCTTCGTGGGCTTGAAGCTCTTTTTGTATCGCTTCTGTCCATTCGACCGAGTTTTTTACCGTTGATGGCTTCCTTGTAACTAGAAGGAGTGTCGCATGACGCGATGTATGCCGTATAACGTTCCGGTTCGCGTAGGTTTCCGCGGGCTCGCAAATCGTAATGTTCTGAACGCGTTCGCCTTTGGTCCTGTTCGTCGAGAGAACGAGTTTCGTCGTCCGAGGGTGTGCTAGATGCATCGACAAAAGTATCCGAACCCGAAGACTCGATGGAGCCATCTAAATTAATGTCTCCATTTCCGGCGTTTTTGTTATCGGAATCAAACGAAATCCAAACTCCTTTATCTTTCACGTTATCGGTCGTGTTCTCATTAAAAATAACGTTTCTGGAAACGGTGATGCGTTTGGTTCGTACGTCAAGCAGTCTATAATTGTCTGAATCTTTTTCATAACCGACGAGTATTTTCTTTTGGGATTTGGGGTCCCATTTTTTGCGCGAGACATCGGGAACATGCATGTAAGCGTCGCAACCGAACGTTTTAATATGGGATAAGTTTGGTTCTTCCCTGTATATACTTCGAAAGGCGTTCTCCCGTCCGGACGTAGGGGTACGGTTCTGTTCAATATATAGGTAGCTGCATTGACAGCTTCGCCCCAGAGATACTTCGGTAAATTGCGCGCCAATAACATAGTGCGTGCACTTTCTACAATTGTGCGCATCTCGCGTTCCGCGCGACCGTTTTGTTCGGGCGTGTGAGGAGCTGACGTGAGCAGTTTAATACCTTGATGTTTTAGTAGATCGCGAACATTCGAATTAACGAATTCTGTGCCGTTGTCGGCCCTTAGAATTTTAACATCTTTCCCGAATTGATTTTTAGTTAGGGCAAGAAATTCCTTTAATCTATCGAAAACGTCGTTTTTATGTTTAAGAAAATATACGGTTCTAAAACCTGAACTTTCGTCCTTAAACAATAGAAAAAATCTAGCTCCGCTTATCGATGACGTTTGCATCGGGCCACATAAGTCTGTATGGATAACATCACCGGGCTTGACTTCACTTTTTGCTTTAGTTGACGAAAAAGGGAATCTGGATTGTTTGCCTAATGGGCAATCTTCACAGAAAAAAGGCTTTTTATTCGATAAATTTATTCCAGAAACCGATTCGTTTGCTATCATTTTAGTGAGTGAGTTCGAGCTTACGTGACCCAGACGTTTATGCCATGTTTCTAAGGAGGCTGTAGAAGACGCGTAATGAGCCGTTATTTTCGTTTTCGGTTCGAACAACAGACGTATTAGTTTGTTTGATTGTTTGATACCGTGCGCTACAATTGTTTTATCTTTCGAGAGTATATCTGCGCGATCGCCGTTTAAAGTAATAGAGAAACCGTTTGACGTGCAAATGCCGGTCGAAAATAAATTTTTCTTTAAGGTTGGAACGTACGCGACGTTGTTTATTTCGCCCGTCTAACCATTTATTACCGACCAGTCTGGAAATTGGTATTGTTCCATGACCTACAACTTTCAGAATTGTGTTATCACCTAGACAAACATATTCGCTATCTGTCGGTATTAATTTCGCGAACCAATCTTTCTGGCAGCAGAGATGCCGAGATGCGCCGCTGTCGAGAAGCCAAACACACTCTTCATTGAGGTTAAAAATCGCGGTCACTCTATTATCGACTGTGTATGCAGGAATTTCGCTATTCGTTTCGTTCGCGTCTTGAACAACAAAAGCCGTGAAGTTAGCCGAATCGTCGTTTTTCGGATCGCTCTTTTTTTCGGAATCATCACTCTTTTTGGTTGCTTTCGACGCTCTTTTTCTCGCGTAACAATATTTCGCGATATGTCCGGACTTACTACAAAACTGCAGGTGATGTCTTTCGTACGCTTCGAAGATCCGTTTTCATGAGATGGACGATGGCTCCATTTCTTCTTCGTAATGCTTGATGCCGCCAGAGCGGTGCTCACTTCGTCCATCGACGACATCCGGGCTTCTTCTCGTAGCAATCTCTCGCGCAGGCGTTGTAGCGTTTGTCCCGCTGCATCTACGCTGTCCCACGCTGAGATGAAAGCGTTATATTTGCTGGGGAGAGTGCCAAGTATCTTCGCCATTATCATGATGTCCGACACGTTCTCGTCAATGTCTTTGAGTTGATTTGCCATATTTTCGACCTTGGCGATATGTTGAGCAACAGAGTCGTTAGGGGCCATCCGGTATTCATGGAATTTTGTCGTGAGCGACAGTTTATTAGATGCACTTTTTTGCTCATGAATGGTGGAAAGTTTTGTCCACATTTCCGCTGCGGTAGTGCATGTGATAAGGTATTCGAGCTGCGAGTATTCCATTGAAGATGACAAAATAAACATTGCTTTGGCATTCTTCTTTATCCATGCGTTCCTGGGATCACCGGCTGCTTCAGGTTTCGTTTCGGTACCTTCGACGATGTCCAAAAGGTCGTGCGCAACGAGAATGGCTCTCACTTGGAATTTCCAAAGTTGGAAGTTTTGTCCGTCGAATCTCACAAGATTTCTCAAGTCCGCGTTCTCGCTCATTTTTGCGTTGGAGAATTATCCGAGAAAAAAAAAAAAATGGCTGCGGTTTTCGTGGACGAGACGAGGCACGTTAAAAGTTCGAAACACTTTTTAATCGTGTAAGAGATGTCGTGCGTGCGTGCCTGGGCCCATAACCTGTTGCGGGGTGAAATCACACGAAAAGCCAAAAAAGACACCGCGTGTATAAAGAAACTTTATTGATAATCACACGGGTAAAAGTACGCAGTGAGACGTGACAATGCGCACAGAGGACTCGCGGACACACAGAGTGAAGGCGGAGAAGAAGAACATAACAGAAGCGGTTTTCGCGTTACCAACTTAGGTTGTGAGAGGGTCAGTTGGCCGCACTTTTAGTAATAAACGAAATAAACTAAAATAGTATCTGACCAATAAGGGCTTAATAAAGAAAATGTGAGAGTCCATACATACATACATATGAAAATAGGGTATTTATCGTAACAAATATCTCTCATATTGTACTCCCTTTCAAGTGAGTAAATGAGCAGTCTAGTTTCCACCTCGTATTTACTTTTATGAACTGAAATGAGGTTGTTTTGAACAGCGGAAAGAGCCGATTTGCAATCCGACATGATAACAACATGGTTATTTCTTGTGTCTCGTGATATCTTCATGAGATTCAGGGCCGCATTGATGGCAAAAATCTCTGCAGTAAACGACGAACAAATGTTAGACATACTAATCTTATAGGCAGTGTCCCACCCTTCTATAGCGATACTTGCACCCGTAGAACGCCAGTCGGGGTTATGTGAGCCATCCGTAAACACAATTTCCGCCTCATTGTTCAATTGGTATTTTTTAATGATGTCTTCTATCATAGAAGCATCAGAATATTCCTCATTTTCCTTCCTCAAAAGACCAACGGAAAAGTCGACCACAGGGACGAAATCATGCGCCTCGAACTCCCCCCGAAAAATCTCATGGATTCCTGGGGGGCCAATAAGCGCTCTGACGGGAGCACATTTCCTCCACACTCTAGACATCAGCGACATAACATAGGTAGGTTGACGATATCGTACCCACAGCTCAGCGTCATGGGCCCTCTGGATTCTCTCGCAAACGCCATCCAAATTGTGAGCCATGGCCTTATAAATGTAGTTCCTGGCGAGCATCTCCGCACGGTCCGTCAACAGTCTGACCTTGGCCTCAGCCACGATGACGTTGTTTGGTGTGCTGTTGCGGTATCCTAGGGCAGTCCTAATGCCCTTATATTGCGTCCTTTCCAACTTGAGAACCGAGTTGGCATCCCTGGGGTGATAAACGAAACTGCCGTAATCTGTAATCGAACGAACCAAGCTCTTGTACAACATTAACGCCGTATTGACCTCTAAACCTTTAGAGATTCTACACAGATATCGAATGACAGCGTTCGCTTTATCAACCTTACTACGAACTTCCTGGATCTGATGTGAGAACCTTAAACCATTATCCATCCAAATTCCCAGAAATTTCGATTCCCGGCTGTAGAACACTTCACATCCCTGGATCACCATACTTTGTCTTTCATTAAAAAGGCCATATTTGTTAAATTCCACAATGACAGTTTTTTGTGGTTCCAATTCGAGACCAATAGAACGAAGTCTTTCAGCAACCAAATTCACCGCTAGCTGGAGCAGCTCCCGATTACGCCGTCTGTTAGGACCACGTATATAAAGGCCGATGTCGTCAGCGAACTCGCACGATTCCACCCCCTCAGGTAAGTCAGTGCATATTCTCCCCGTGTAGAGAGAGTATAGGGCAGGACTGAGAACGGCGCCCTGCGGGAGTCCCATATAAACTAGACGTTCTATGAATTCTTGAGAATTAACAATAAAACGAACAAGTCTCCGGTATAGCCATTTACGAATAAATCTGACTATGCCCGCGGGACAATTAAGCGCAACAAGAGTCTTAATCAAAGTGCGGAACTCGACATTATCGTAAGCTCCCGAAACGTCGAGGAACGCAGCCAGCGTGTACTCACCCGAAGATATAGAGGTACGAATATCTGACACAATCTTAACTAGATTGTCTGCGCACGACTTCCCCCTGCGGAAACCATTCTGTGATGGATTGAACTTGTGAGCGCTCTCCGCCCACCATATGAGGCGCTCATTGATCATGCGTTCACACAATTTGCCGACACAAGACGATAAAGATATGGGGCGGACCTTCTCTTTTCCAGGCTTATCAATAAAAACCACCTGGTAACGGTGCCAGTCCTCAGGAAGGGAGTCCGAGAGCCAAATACAATTGAAGAGCCTCAACAAACACTCAAGGGCTGAGTCCGGCAATTCCTGGATCATTTTATATTCGATTCCATCCAGCCCCGGGGCAGAGTTTTTCTTTATCATTTTAATGGCTCTATCCAATTCCGATCTACGAAACAACGAACTCAGGGAGTCATCCGGGTAATTAATATTCAACACCGGATCTGATCCCACAAAAGGTGGGGCCAGCTTGTCAACAGACTTCCTTATTTCATCCTCTCTGTTCTTACCACTCCAGCTATTCCATCGAACATTGTTTCTGGCGTTTTTTAAAATCCTGATGGTATTCCAAACGTAGGACAGACTAGTGAAACGGTTGATTCCAGCGCAGAACTCCTCAAAGCATGCCTTTTTTTTTGCGGCGATCGTTCTTCTAACCAGAGCGCACGCTCGTTTGTAGCTATCCCATGTGCTGAGAGATTTACAGCGTTTAAAAGTGGAGAACGTCTTTTTCCTATCTTGGATGACCTTGTCACAATCAACATCCCACCATCTATGTTGAACTTTATGCTTCTTCTCCTTGGCATCAGGAAAACCCGCCATCTTGCGTCTGCCGGAAGCGCGGTCGATTGACGTTCTAAGAATATCGATGAACCGCCCATAATATAAATCGACGTCCTCGGAAAAGTGATCAATAAACGGGAGGAGATCCCTCTTAATAGTTTCATCAACAAACTTGTAATACGAAGTCCAATTCGTCTTCTTTGACGTGATTCTATTGGTAATCTTTCTATAGGGCTGAGGATCGCTGTCCACAGTAAAAGAAATGGGATAGTGATCACTATCCCAAGCGTCATCCTGTTGTTCGTACTCGACATTATCTATAACACCAGCCGTACCAAAGGCTAAATCGATGTTAGAGTCACGCTGTCCTCTCTGGCCAACCCTTGACTTAGTGTCTGAATTGATGCAAAAGAAGCCTCTGTCCAGCAATGTATCATGTAAAGCCTCGCCACTGGGCGTGGTAAGGTCACAATTCCAAGTAGAGTTGTGGGCATTAAAGTCGCCCAGAATAATCGAGTCCAGAGTATCAGGGACCTGGTCCACAACCACGCTAATATCTGCGTCAGTGAGCTCTCCTCGTGGGTGCCTGTACACCGCCATAATGTTACAATTATTGTTCAAGTTTTTGGTCCTGATGCCAACAGTATCGTAGCCGTAAGGAATATCATCCGACAAAGGAATAACATCAAAATCGATGGACCTCCGTACCGAGATCGAAGCACCACCACTGTTCAACACATTCCCACTCTGAACCGTCTTGAAGCCTGGAAAGTATATACGTTTATCATCAGTTCGTCGAGTCTCGGTCAATACCACAATGTCATACTCCATAACACGTTTGGACAATTCATTGGCACTGGTTCCATAACCTCGACAGTTCCAAAGTAATAGTCTGAATGTTATGTCGAGGGGAGGAAGAACCTCCCTTCAGAATACTCAGACCGATTACCTAACTCACGAAGAAAATCCGTTTCCAAAATCCTGTCCAACGAAGTCCCACCTCTACTACTCCATCTCTCCATCAACTCCTTCAATAATTTCAGAAGAGGCAATAATTCCATCATTCCGCTTGCGATATCCTGCGGCACCTGTGTTACATGATTGACTGGAGGAGGATCCCCCGTTGATTGTGCGGAGATAGCGTTCGACCAGGCCGCTCCATTTCTGGCCGACGCGAACATGATACCTTGTTTCTCCTTATTAATATCACTAGCTCTAAGATTAAACTGTTTATAATAATCCTGACTAGATTTGGAAGAGGGTGCCCGCCTCTTTTCAGAGTCCCCGAAGCGTCTATTATAATCAGGGCGAAGCACGGACGCCTCGGTGCGTCGATTGCCCTGATTCTCACCACTAACACAAGCCGTCTCCGTATAAGAAGCTCTCCTCGGGGAAGGCAATCTCGGCCAAGATCCCTCACTCGTTCGGGCATCCGCAGGGGGGGCAACGCAATCACCTCCCTCTACAAAACGTCTAGCACTGAAAAAAGATATATTTTTATGAGCCATAATTATATTAATTTGTTTGTTTTTTTCAAAAACGGGGCAGTTTCTAAAAGTCGATTTGTGAGAGCCGCCACAGTTGCGACACTTGACAGGCTTCTCGCATTGGCCGTGCGACTTGTCACCACATACTATACAGAACGACTCACTTTTGCAAGAAATTTTTGTGTGACCAAACCTGAAACAGTTGAAACACTGCCTGGTCTGCGGTACGAATGGCCTGACTTTCAAACCCACATTGTTGGTAAATATCTTCAAATCTCTAATACCGGTTCCCTTGAAGGTAACGATAATATTGTCCGTTTCCGATAAAGTGGTTTTCTTCTCAATACTATCCCATTTGCGTCGATACATACGCTCCAGGCCGATAATACCCGATCTATCCTGTATTACCGACCAAAGATCTTTGATGGAAGAAGGCCAATCCGCGATGACTCCCTTACTAATCATGGATCGTTGTTCCATAAACGCTTTCAATTTGCTCGGGATTTTTTCTATTGCTTCTAGGGCCAGATTGGCCTCGAGATAATCTGTAAATTCCGCTTCCGCTGAATAATGATTCAACATCTCCAGGGAGGAGGGGCAAATGCGGATGTTCGTTAAAAGCATCCATATTTTAATCAAGTTTTTCCCCTTTCTTGCGGACGTCTGATCGGGGGGTAATTTAATTGTAATCTTCGCTTTGCCTATAAAGCTGCTGTCGAATCTGGTAATTATCGGGCGAAGTTGTTGTTGTGAGCATTTCCTCAGATTACCCTCGTGAACAGAGTATGATTCTCTGTCCTCACCAATAACATTAGGCACGGACGGATCACGTGAACGGGCGTCTCGAACTTTCTCCTTATTACTAGAGTCTATATGCTTGGATACTAAGTCGTCAATATTCTTAGAACTATTAACCGCAACAGCTTTGTTTATAAAAAATTCGCCTGAGCGGGTGTCAGAGTTAATTACTACGTTACTTACCTCAGTATCCATCACATCATCTGATTGCCCTTGGTTTAAGGGTGAGTCCATTCCTGCATTGGTCGTCTCGTCCCTCTGTCCATCTGGCAATGGAATTCCTCGTCGGCTCACATCCTGTCCCACGGCGTCCACCGTTGACTCTCCTTCCATGATTTTTTGAAAGGCCGAGTCGAGAACTTGTTCCGTTACTTCGACTCTCATTCGTTTAAGCGGATTAGCCGGAATCTCATTTCCGGGAGCACGTGAGTTACCTGCAGGCTTCGACAAAGGATCCGAAGGATCCGCCATATAACACTTTCTCAAAACTACAAGAAAAATTTACGGCTCCCCCTCCGAAAGGGGAGCGCAAAGACTACAAACAAAAAGCGGCCTTAAAGCAGCGAGCAATCTAGCACAGGAGACGTAAGCGGTTAGAATCACAGCTACGGAAAAGGATAGGATCTACGTTCAACTCGGGACAGGAGCGGAAACACGTCCGATCACCGTGGCTACTCGTACCGAACTCGTCATATATTAAATGAATATAATAGGTTATTAACCTATGTAAACACTCACGTAAACGTAGTATAAACAGTAAATAAGTAACAGTAATATATAGAATAAGATAATTATTAGGATAATTACATAAAACAATTACCTTGAATTAATCGTCGCGTCGCGTAAAGAGTCACGGTCGGTCTCGCTCCGCGCGTACTACCGTGTCTCTCGAGAATAGGTTAACTGATGAACTGACTGATGACAGCGCGCTAAACGCACTGTCTGCACTGCACTGCACTGCGATACTAACGCCGTTAGCCGCCAGTGTCGAAAAAGTGAAAGTGACATTTCTCTGTTATATATATGTTATATTAAGATGAGAGCGGTCGACGTAGAAGAAAGTATCTTAAAATAAAATTTTCACATTTGGACTTTGCGTCGCAATATCTCCGCTCGTAGGGCACGTAGCGGAATATTTATAACAAACCCCCCCCCTAATTCGACCCCAAGCTATCGATCAAGCCTACTTAGAACTTGATCCGTTCACTCGTTATCGAGATCTCAACATCTCGTATACTCGCAACCCGTCGCGTCGCGTAAAAGAGTCACGGTCGGTCTCGCTCCGCGTATACTTGGCGCGAGACACTGCCGTGTCTCTTGATTTAAGAAACGGTTCGAATACTGGAGGATCCTCCTAACGTATACTCTAGACGATTTAAGAGCACGCATCCCCACTCGTAAGGCACGTATTCAGTAGCTTCATGGGGCAACAAATTCGTCAAATTTGGTATTAAGCATTTTAGTGAGCCAGAATTCTTTAATTTTTGAATCTATAATACAATTCAGAAGATAATAAAGTAAGAATGCAAGAAGAATGTGTGTGTGTGTGTGTGTGTGTTTGTTTGTTGGGAATACAATGCAAAATGTTGTCACCCGGTAACATTATTTATTAATCCATTTCTTTTATTAAACTAACGTTAACACCTTACCACAATGTTTAGGTCATCTAGTCCTTCCCTGTCGAGAAAAGACTTCATATCTTCATGAATCGGTAGTTTGCTTTTAATTTTCCTGCTAATAAAAATGCTGAAACTCTTATTCAGCCACAGATGCTCATAATTGGAACATGTAACTAAATTTCCTGCCCAGCTCTGTGAGATATTTCGAGCGAGTGAACTGATACAAGACTGATCTCCGCCAAGTAGAGTCGGCGAAACAAATGTCACGCATGGACATTCTATTTCGAAGTGGGCGATACTTGGTGGAAGCACGCATATGTCATATCTCTCTAGAAATATTTTAGATGTAATAATAAGAAATAATAACAATGAATAAAGAAGAGAGAATTGATAATACATAAAGGTAAAAAATTCATTATATGCATAAATTTAAATAAACCAATATCTACAGTTGATGATTACCCAAAAAATAAGGTCCGCACACACTTTCGGCAATCTTCAACATTCTTTTTATCGTAATAATTTCCGAACGAAACGTATCGAAACTTTGTCTAATAATTTTGCTTTCGGCGAATATTGTATATGTTCTTGCATTAAGTGCATCAAGTGGTTTTTTCTTTAGTGAGCCTACAGCAATAATCACCGCATAAGATGGTACCAGATTTGTTTGATGGAATTCGTATATGTTTAGTTCCCCACTCTCGTATACATTTTTCAAAATTGCGGACATTAAAACTGTAAAGTTTTTTGGTACTGAAATCTAAAAATAAAATACAAAAATAGATAATCATTAAAAATTAAATTGATACTTTATTTTAATTTAATTAAAACAGCTTATAAGAAATTAAATTTTATAAAAATATGAATATTTATGTTTGAACGTATTTCATTTCTTCGCAAATTTTATTACTGTTTTAAATAATATCAATAACAATCAATGGTATATCAGTGTTTTCATGAATAAGTACGGAACATACAAATACTACCTGTGCTTAAATTCTTACCATAGCAGTGTATGTAGATTTGACAGACGGTGTATCCTGACAGGGAAACCATGCTCTAGCATACGTTAGCTGAAAAAATAGACACTTTTATATAATCTATGTTAATGTAGAAAAACGCCTTTGTTTTATAGCCAGTTTACCTTGTTGTGAAACAGTAGAAAGGGATGTTCACCATCGGCAGTTTGCTCAGGCGTTAGCCAATATAATGAAGGGGAGTTTGAACTTGTTTTATATTCAATTTGAATTGTACATCTGAAAGCATTATACTATCATGTGTACATCAATTACTTTCAACTATAATTTTTAATATCTGTGTATTGAATATTTTTTTAATATATGTATTGTTTGAAATTTACAGTTTTGTTTTATATTTACCGATTACTATAAATTTCTACACTTTGTAGTAATTGAATAGCAAATTTACTTCCATGTGCGCCACAATATCCAATTTTATATTTTAAAGGAGTTCCAGTAGTAAAATTTGTGACACTTGATATAGTTAATCTGTAGCTATCTAGAATCTAATTGCGTCATATTACATATTAATCCAAACCTTAAACTCGCTCAATATAAATGAAAATGTCTACTCACTATTTCGTAACTTGAAGGTTCCCTTTCTATAGTCAAAATCGCTTTTCCCTCAATAACTCTTCCGTCAAAATTTACATATTCAATTCTAAACGAGTATCGATTACACGTGCGAATTCTAATGATTAAATAGAGAGATATATGGAAAATAAATATATTTAAATAATAAATAAGAGTGAATAAATAATAGGCATAAGTACGAGACAAGACATAACATGTTGTAATTAAAATTATTAATTAGCAGTAATATCGTTTTTATAATGAAAGTAATTTTTTGAGAGTTTTGTACAAAATTTACAAATATAACAGAAAAAATATTTCTTAAATATGAGTTAAAGAAGATAAAATGTTTCAATTTTATAATAGACATGATATACCTAATAACTCAATTTTGAAAATTGTGAATTGCATTTTGAATTACTAATCTGAAAATACGTGTAACAGTTGCGTCGATCAAACATAACTGTTTTCTTCAAGTAAAAACTTTAATAATATAAATTTTAAATGTCTAATATCATTTATATTGTAGTTAGTTAAATAATACCTGGTCTCGCATAAGAGTGCGTATCTGCAGATGACAAAGCTATTGAAAAATATTTCAATAATCTTCTCAAGCAAAAGCTTCGACTTATACGAATCTGCTAACGATTACCTTTATTGTCCATAAGAGCACAGTATCGCTTCTTCTCTTCCCCTACCTCATTTTTCTCATGTTTCACAACATAGTCTGTTTATTAGAATGTTAAATAAACAACGCAGCTGTGAACTCCAAATATCGCATATGTTACGTCCTGCGAACTCCACGACTTCCCTTTTTCGCTTAAATTCCTCTGCGCTCCGGATAGCCGTTAAGATTAGGATAAGGTAAACTAAGCACGGACGGTTGTCGATCGACGAGTGAGCCTTGATCCTTGCACATTCCTTTTCCTTTTTTTTTATGGGTGAAGTATCTGTTTGCCTAGGCGCTTGAACGCGGCCTTCCAGATGACGAGTTAGTGACGGACGGGGCATACGTGACAGGATTTTCATCGGCTTTGTCAGGCCTAAAACTGAAAGAATGTAAACCTGGCGACTCGACGCGCCAAATGGGCCTTAATGGGTTGATGAAGATCTTTATTGCATCAAGCGAGCTTTCAAAATGCACGTACGATGTTTCCGACAAGCGGAAACAAAGCCTGAGACGTGTCCGTAAATACACGTGGCGGAGTTTTTTGCTTGCATTTAAGATTGAGAGGTGTGAATCGTCCGTCAACACAAAAACAGGGCCGCAAGATGGGAGGGAGACCCTAATAAAGGAGAGACCTAACCGAGAGACAAGTGAGTCACTGGAGGAAGCGATGGGTTGCACCCCCAATAAGACAGTGGGGGCCTTACGAGAAGACTCGCCAATGAACAGTCGGAAAAATCGACAACCGTCTCTAGCTTTCTAGGATAGGTGAAAGTTTGGGAATCCACCTCTCGGGTGGGAACATCCCGCCAACGAGAGATCCTTTAAGCGGGAATTGGAGGCATCTCTCCAGCCCGGAGTCCCCCAAATGAAGGCCTGACACATCCCACACGAAATTCATCCCTTCCATCCCTTTAACTTTCCTGTATGAACCCCGACATTGGAGCACTCAGCTCATTTATTTTTCTTCATCTTCATCTACGCACTTGGAGGCATTTCCGATCCGGCACGAGACAGTTCAGTCCTGAGTCCGTATACTCATTCTAGTTTCGTTTTCTTTTATATTGAAAACAATTTCCTGTTGTTCGCCACCCTAAAGAATCGCGAGTAAATTCTGTGCGCGCTAAGTGCCACCATCCATCCTACCGACCCGGCGAGACCTGCGGTCAGCACCAGCCCCGACAGAGATACATATACACCTGTTTCATCAAAAAGTAAGTCCTGTACACACACACACGTATATATATCGGCTCCCCTTCGTTTATATATTCACGGGTTAGGGAAGTCTCTCAGTTATAACCTTCAACCATTTTTAACCCTATTACTTCCGAATTAGCCGATTTATCGGTAGATCCGCCATAGTCTTTCTCTATTACTTTGAGTTAGCTGACTCGTCGGTGGACCGAGGTATATTCCTTTGAGTTAGCTGACCCGTCGGTGGACCGAGGTATATTCCTTTGAGTTAGCTGACCCGTCGGCGGACCGAGGTATATTGCTTTGAGTTAGCTGACCGGTCGGTGGACCAAGGTATGTTGCTTTGAGTTAGCTGACTCGTCGGTGGACCGAGGTATATTGCTTTGAGTTAGCTGACCCGTCGGTGGACCGAGGTATATTGCTTTGAGTTAGCTGACTCGTCGGTAGACTCGAGGCACTCCTTGGATCTCCAAAACCTGAGGTGACTTCCCCGCAGTTGGCGGATATTAATAATTAACAATCCGCTAACTTGTAGTGGATTCGGCCGGTCCCACCCATGAGAAGTCGCGAAACGCCGCGAGACACGAAAGACGTCGTCAACATAAGCGGGCGCGAAAGGAGGTCGAAACCCAAGAATCGGAATTTCCCCAGGAACAAGATAACCCCGGTCCTCCGCATCTCGCCATTCCACCGCCTCCACCAGCGTTTACGGAGGAGCCCTGTTGTTCATCACGGGAGAATCCCCCCGTTGCCCCACCCCGTCGCGTTGTCCTACCCTCTCGCCTTGTTCCCGCACCTTATCGGCCTGTTTGTCGGGTGGCCCCGTTTCGCGTGGTCCCCGTCAACCCCGATCCCGCCACCTTGCTTGAACCTCCCGATTCCCCCTCCTCTTCCCGAGGACCATCCCCGACTCCGTCGACCGCCTCGACCCTTGACACCCACGAGGAAATGGTCGGTCCCGAAATAGTCACCCTAGATTAACAATCACCCTTTTTTTATCCATAAATTCTTGTCCCTCTGTTTTCACTCCCCAAACTTTTCTTTATATTTAGTTCTTAATATCGACTTAAACTAGTTTCAAGTACTCATATACACCACACGCACACCTAATCAAATCATTATGCTATTCAATGCCGAACTCGATGTAATAATAGCGAGCAGGATGTCCACTTCCAAATAGATTCCCCCTCAAAAGGTCCTGCCCGATCGCCCCCGCACTTTTGTGATACCCGCGAACAATGCGCACACTAACTCTTCATTATATACATATACACATTTTACACTAACACCTAGTTTATAATTATTTTTTTTTTTATACTAAATAACATTTTTTTTATGTCAAATAAATATAAATACTTATGTTAAAGATATCTCCATTCATTCTTTAATTTAAGACCTCAACCACCACCCATCTCCCACTCGAAATCGCACGAGGTCCGATCCTAAGTTAAAGGGATTAAATTCCTTGATTTAAAAGAGGACCGACGATCGCACCGCTCACGGAAGGCGTCCTAGGGTCCCTACGGACGCTGACCCTTCCTGAGTCATAAAAGTGCGTTCGGCTCGCGCCACGCGCCTCAGAGCGCGTACCTGCGAGCAGTATTCTTAAGCGTCTAGTTGCGTCCTTCCTTACCCCGACCCCTCTGGTTAGCCTTTCATTCGCTTCCCAGATTTTCCTATCCTAATCCCGGGGTTGGACGTAACACATAAATGTGATTCGATATAATGTTTGATAAACTCAAACACCACATTAAACGGAATTCTCTTTTTTTTTTTAATTACACTTTCTAGGCTCCGTTTCTTTTTATTTCTGCGTTTCAAACTCTAAGTTGAAACAGAATATTAGAGAGATTCACTGCGAGATAATTACGCTGGTGAGCAACTTATATATATGTATATAATAAATGGAGAAACAACAGTGAAAAAAATGTAGTTGGAAGTAGTTTGAAACGCCGCAATAAGAAATTTACAAAATTATTAAACGCATGTGATATACACAGCAACGAGTACAAGAAAAAATGGTATTTTCTGAGACAAATTATGCGATATAATATTTATATGTATAATTAATATTATTTTTTGTAGGATAGAATGTTCACTTATCACAGATTGAATAATTATGAGCTAGTTGCTATTGTAATTTGATAAGATGTATGATTATTTAGAAAAAATTGTATTTAATCTTTGCTGCGTGTATCTATCTGCGCGAAATCGCTTGTAATACAAATCTGATTGAAGTGTTATTGTACTATTGTAAAATAAATGATATGCAAATTATTTAAATGTGCACAAAATTTTGATTATGACGTTTTCCACATACAAATTAATGTAAAATTAATTAGAATTAAAAGCCTTGCGATCCAAGCCTAGTTCTTTGACGGCTTTATGTTAGTTTCTGTATATATATATACTATATATATACATATAATTTTTCCAACAAACTGCGCGCCGATTAATGTCGGACTTTAAAACACAGTTATTGTTAGAATTAAAAACCCTTCCCTCCCCGGAATTAAATACAGTTTTTAGATAATTAAATCGAGTCGATTTAATTCCGGGGAGGGAAGGGTTTTTAATTCTAACAATAACTGTGTTTTAAAGTCCGACATTAATCGGCGCGCAGTTTGTTGGAAAAATTATATGTATATATATAGTATATATATATATACAGAAACTAACATAAAGCCGTCAAAGAACTAGGCTTGGATCGCAAGGCTTTTAATTCTAATTGATTGTATATTGTCGATCCTATTTCTCTTATTATTATTTATTCACGTCGCCTGAGAAAGACGTTCCAAACTATTATCACCGGTTATTGCGATAAACATTACCACATGCCTCGGTGGTCGAATTGGTACGACGCCCTACACGGAATGAGGGAGGTTCCAGGTTCGAACCCTGGCTGAGGTAATTTTTTTCG
Organism: Temnothorax nylanderi; assembly: GCF_030848795.1. Lineage (NCBI taxonomy): Eukaryota > Metazoa > Arthropoda > Insecta > Hymenoptera > Formicidae > Temnothorax > Temnothorax nylanderi. The sequence goes on along the minus strand of NW_027249333.1, from coordinate 33,032 downwards.
CAATAAAATTCTTTACAGTTTTTAGATAATTAAATCGAGTCGATTTAATTCCGGGGAGGGAAGGGTTTTTAATTCTAACAATAACTGTGTTTTAAAGTCCGACATTAATCGGCGCGCAGTTTGTTGGAAAAATTATATGTATATATATAGTATATATATATACAGAAACTAACATAAAGCCGTCAAAGAACTAGGCTTGGATCGCAAGGCTTTTAATTCTAATTGATTGTATATTGTCGATCCTATTTCTCTTATTATTATTTATTCACGTCGCCTGAGAAAGACGTTCCAAACTATTATCACCGGTTATTGCGATAAACATTACCACATGCCTCGGTGGTCGAATTGGTACGACGCCCTACACGGAATGAGGGAGGTTCCAGGTTCGAACCCTGGCTGAGGTAATTTTTTTCGCAATAAAATTCTTTACAGTTTTTAGATAATTAAATCGAGTCGATTTAATTCCGGGGAGGGAAGGGTTTTTAATTCTAACAATAACTGTGTTTTAAAGTCCGACATTAATCGGCGCGCAGTTTGTTGGAAAAATTATATGTATATATATAGTATATATATATACAGAAACTAACATAAAGCCGTCAAAGAACTAGGCTTGGATCGCAAGGCTTTTAATTCTAATTGATTGTATATTGTCGATCCTATTTCTCTTATTATTATTAATGTAAAATTCTTTGAATGTATTCATTCTTTCCATATATTCCTTTATATACATTAATATATTACTCCTTAGCATTGTTTTAAGTCAAGATTTTTTAATTGATTTATTTTTTATGCTTCTTTTCGCCTCAACGTACGAAATATTTTATAGTTGCGAAGAAAGTTATTTTTGAAAAAATTATTTGTCATATTTTATTTGATTATAGAATACATCGCAAAGCGAATAATTTTACATCGCAGATTTTTTTTATCAATTCAAATCTAGCGAACGACAATCATTAATAGAATCATCAGAATCCATAAGCAATAATGTCATACCTGTTGCGAAAGTTATAGACAATGAAAATTGATTCTGTAGCGTTAATTATATAGTAAACGGGAATGTCTTTATGGAAAGTATAAATTCTTTTTGCGGATATTGCACGCATCCAATACTTCTATGTATGGTTTTCAATTAAAATAAATTTTATGTGTTTAAATTTTACGACATATCTCAACATATAATTTTCCGATCAATTTCAGATTATGTGTTTATTTGGATGACTGCAGGATTGAATGTGAGCAACGGAGAACTGTAACATATCAATCGTTTATTAGTACATAATTAACTTGTGATCCATGGAATAGAATATTCGACAATTACTTAAAATTACGTTAAATATTTTGTGTCGGCTATATGTGTGCGCATATCTAGTGAAGCATAATTTTTAGAGCAGGATAAAAACACATGGTTTTTAGTCGCCTTATAACCCTCTTCACGAAAACGAACTTGACGAAGTGGTATTGACGTAGAGGTCCATTATCCAGAAGATTGAAAATTTAACACAAGAACTAATTATACTCGTCGCATTAAGCGCACGGACAGGAGAAATACTTTCTTAATCATCAATTCTTTCACTGTCTATCTATTTAGAATAAAGCAAGATTGCATCTGAGTATTAAAAAATGAAGAAACCAAGTCTGTGACAGTTTGATTTATTGAATTTACCTAATTCGGATATGTTTTTGCGCGAGGAAGCACAGTCACTTTGACAGAGGGACGTGCGAAGAGAAGGGGCGAAAAAGGCCCCGGGCACCGGCGGCAAAGTCCGTTACCAATCAAACTTTTATTCAACTGCGGAAGAGGGCGCAAAATTTGCGCTATACCCCGGGTGCAGTTTTCTTTTCGTACGGCTCTGCTTTGACGTCGGACATTTAGTAAACAGAATATGCCAAACACAAAGGAAAACGGGTAGGAGTTAAGAGTAATACTGTGCCTTTGTGCGACCAGTTCAGACATAAAGATCTATTACCGCAAGTCATTTGGAAAGGAAAGGCTGTAACGTATCTGTCCTAAAATGGATTTTTCAAGATCTACTACAAATCCACATTCTTTTGCGGAACCAGGTATTTAATTATTTAATTGTCTACATAAACATAATATATCAAACTTCAAGTTTATTTATTTATTTTCTTCTTAAAGAAATAGAATAAGGAATATTTGCGGAAATTATTAAGATGTTTGAAAGACGAAACTGTTACACACATATTATATATAATACTTAGCTCTTTAGAAATTTATAATTTTTAAAAGTATTAGATTATTCGTTCACTGCAGTTTTAATTAACAGATAGCATTCTACGCATTTTCTTGAATACATAAAATATATTGCCCTTACAATTAGCATAAAAATCTGAAAATTGTGTGCATTTTACAAATAATATCGTACACGCTATTACCATAATGATTCTCATTTCAACTGTGTTATTATTATTACTTTTTGTCATGTACTTATTTATTATATCTATATATATATATCATTACTCATTACTCATGTTTTTTTTTATTTCTGTATTTTTTTAATTATAAGAATTGGCACGTGTAAAAAATACCAATTTAGAATTGATTGTGGATTTTGATAACAAAGTTCTCAAAGGAAAAGCGATTTTAACGATAAAAAGGAAATCTTCGGCTAGTGAAATAGTAAGTAAATGTTTTCCTTCGTATCAAACAATAATTTTGTCTGTTATTAATATGTAATATCGAATAATTAGATTTTAGATAACCTCGAACTTATTATATCAGATGTCACAAACGTGCTTGATGGAAAGCCTTTACGTCATCGCATTGTAAAATGTTCTGCCTTTGGAAGTTTATTTTGCGTAGAGTTACCAGCTGTTGATATTTACACTTTTAACCCTGAGTAAGTATAAAATATTTTTCGAAAAGTATAATTACTAACGATTATTAATTTAAGGATTTAATACACCCGTAATGCGATACTTTTAGATGTAAAATTCAGATTGAATACAAAACAACTGAAAACTCTCCTGCATTACATTGGTTAACACCTGCACAAACTGCCGATGGTAAACATCACTTTCTACTGTCTCACAACAAGGTAAACTGGCTAAACAAAGACGTTTTTCTATATTAACATAGATTATGTAAAAATGTCTATTTTTCAGCTAATATATGCTAGAGCATGGTTTCCCTGCCAGGATACACCGTCTGTCAAATCTACGTACACCGCTAAGGTAAGAATTTTGTCACAGTAGTATTTGTATGCATTCCGTACTTATTCATTTATATGAAACGACATACAATTGATTCATATTATTGACATTATTGATAAAAGTGGTAAAAATTTGCAATAAAATATAATTCGTCAAAAAGTGATTAAGTATAGAAAACACTTGAATAATTTTAAATATTAAAACTTATTTTCTTAAAAATTAAATTTTTTTATACACTTTTAGTTGAATTTAAATAAAATATCAATTTAATTCATAATCATTGTCTATTAAATTTTATTTCTTAGATTTCGGTACCAAAAAATTATAGAGTTCTAATGTCCGCAATTTTGAATAACGAATACAAGAGTGGAGAACTGAACGTATATGAATTCCATCAAATGAATCCGGTACCATCACATGCGGTGATTATTGCTGTGGGCTCACTAGAGGAAAGAAAACTTAATGCAAAATCAAATATATTCGCCGAGAGCGAATTTATTCGCGAAAGTATCGATACGTTTGAGACAAATTTTAGTAAGATTGAAAGAATGTTGGAGATTGCCGAAAGTGTGTGTGGATCTTATTTTTGGGGTAAAATATATTATAACTAAACTTGTTGACCTTGGTTTATTTAAATTTCTACATGCAATTAATGAATTTTATTATTGAGCATTATAATTTCTCTTTTTTTGCATATTGTTATTATTTTTTGCTATTACATGTAAAACGATGTCTCTATAGATAGATACGATATATGTGTGCTTCCACGAAGTATCGCCCATTTCGAAATAGAATGTCCATGCGTGACATTTATTCCACCGACTCTACTTTATGGAGATTTTACTTGTGTCGGTTTATTTGCTCGCAACATCTCACAGAGCTGGGCAGGAAATTTAGTTACATGTTGCAATTATGAGAATTTGTGGTTAAATAAGAGTTTCAACATTTTTATAAGTAGAAAAATTGAAAGCAAACTATTAACAGAGATATTATTTTCTGAGAATCCCAAGGCAGATCTAACAAAGATTAATCATGACATAAAGAATTTTCTCCAATGCGAGGAACTAGATGACCTGCAAGATATGGTATGGTATATAAACATTGATTAGATCAAAGAAATAAAGTAATAAATAATGTTACTAAAGAACAAGATTTTATATTATACACACAACAAACACACATTCTTGCATTTTTACTGTATTAGCTTCTAAAATTGTATTATAGGTTCTAGAATTAGAGGAATCTGGCTCGCTGAAGTGCTTAAAACCCAATTTGACGAATTTGTTGCCCTATGAAGCTACTGAATACGTGCCTTATGAGTGGGGATGCGTGCTCTTAACTCATCTAGAGTACATGTTAGAATTAGAAAAATCTTCGGTATTCGAACCATTTCTTAAATCTTATTTTCTCAAATTTGCATTTAAAAGTATAAATACTCAAGATTGGATAAAGTACTTGTATCTATATTTTTCTGACAAGAAAGAAAAGAAGGTAATATGTCTTTTATACGTACAAACTACACTTTCACTAATATTCATATTTTTAGCTTTTAAAAATAATCACTTTACTGTTGTTTTCAGATATTATATGATCTTACATTGGACAAGTGGCTCTACGATATTGTTTCTCTACTTATGGTCCCACTGTTCTCATCCGCATCGGGAAAGACTGAATGGGAAGCAAAATGTTTCGACTTAGCGGAAGGATGGGTTAAATGGAATTGTAAAACCGATAGAATACCTCCTATGTTAATAGATGAAAGGCACCCTTGTGACGCTGAGAAAATAATATTTTTAAGCAGCCTACATTTTTCTTATAAAAGTTTGACCATACACAAACTGAGATTAATTTCATATCGTTACGCTTTTGATTGCCAAAATGCTAAAATACGGTAAATATCTTTTACAGAAATTCAATACTGTAAATGATTATTTGGCTAGTGATTAATTACTTATTTTCAGTATTAAAAGCAATGTTAACAGTGCTTTTAATGCTCAGAATAAGTAATTAATCACTAGTCAAATAATCACTTACAGTATTAAATTTTTGTAAACGACGCACATCTTAATTCAGATTAACAAACTATTACTTAACGTAAAACGCATATATCGCAGATGTCTTTGGCTGCTATTGTGCATTAAAGTTCGATGGATTGGAAAAGTGGGATCAGCTTTGTACTTTGCCAGTCAAAATTATTCGCCAGATTATGTATGTCGTATATTTCAATATTTGTACGAGTGGATTGAAATGCGTCCAGTAGCGATCAAAACATACATGAAAAATAAAGAGAAGATGTTGTGTGAAACCCAAAAGGAATTGGCCATTATTTTACATTTAAATTGATAATTATCTGGTTAATAATTAACTTAATTTTCTTCTTTACAAGGTGAGTCATCAGTAACTGTAATATAAAATAATTCATTTATTATATGGAAATAAACGCTTGAGAAATGTTAAATTCTTTATGAAACAAATATAGTGAAAACTAATTCCTTAGCACACATTTTATATAAGATAACATCGTTGAAATTTAAAGTGTCAGCAGTTGCAGAGCCAATGATTGGAGGTAGTCCGGTTCGCTGTGAAGCACGATGATAATTCCCGTTAAATCATCAAAAATCGTATAAATTTGTGAAAATAAAAAAATTTTTTTGTATACAGAATATCATGCATGTAATTAATTGTAGTAATGTAATTTTTTGTATGTAATATAAATAATATATCTGCATAAGTGTCTCACTCTCCTTACAAAATGGACTATGCGTATTATTGAAATCAACTCTTGACAAGAAGTTTAAATCTTGGATTTATGTAAATAAATTCTCATTGTTATTTTCTTGATTTGTTGCGTTATCATAACTTTCACTTTGTCTATTTGATTAAAAAAATTATTAAATAGGGTAAAAGAATTATTACTTCATATTTTGAATTTGAAAGAAATTTATAATGTATATTACTAATGTTAAATATTTTTAGTTTTTAATTTGTAATACAGGATCAATTTTCATTGTCTATCATTTTCGCGATACCTATGACGTTATCGCTTATGGATTCTGATATCCATCGCTGATGATCCTATTAACGATTGTCGTTTGCTAGATTTGAATTGCTATATAATAAATTGCAAAATTATTCGCATTCCAGCGAATTTGTGCGCTAAAATTGAATAAATTATTAAATATCTAATGCTCAAAAGAATAACAAATTAATTAATGATAATGAGCATTGATTCGCAACGAGGTGTTAGCATTGTAAAATTTGTATTTGTGATAAAATAGTCTACAGACGTTTCGGTTTGTTACTAAACCATTCTCAGTGTAGAGTTACAAAACCGAAAAAAATTAAGATATAATACGCATAATTATAATTACAAAAAAGTCAAAGAAATTAAGACATACAGTACCTATGTATAAATATAACTACAAAAAAAAAGAAAGATTAAAAACAATTACTAATTAAAACTATAATCACACTATAATGTTGTAACAAATATTTTCTAATGCTTATATACTGTTTTAGTTTACAAATAAATGGTGTTACATATTAAAAATTTTAAGTCACACATAAGCCGATTTCCATTTGGCGATCTGATATGTGATACCGATATACATGATGTCAACCTGTTGATAAACGTCGAGACAAACGTAAATTTTAAACAGCACATACAATATCATTATCCACATTAACAATCACATAAACGCCATAAATTTTTACTCAGTAAATTTGAATATAACTGAAACATTGATTAATTAGTCCCTAAACAGAGATATATCCAGAGTTATCGCTCATATATTGAGGAATTGTAAATAGTATATCTATCTCTTATTTTACAGAATACTCATCATATATGCAGTTATAAGGTACATGTCAATAGTATTTCAATACCTTCAAGATTCTTACAATTGTGACTACCTCCAAATTATTTTAATATTTTTACAAATATAATTGTTTTCGGCGTTTTCATTGTTTCTAAATTTTTGAAATTTCTATATTTGCAAAGTTAAAGTATTTAAACATTGTATATTTCAAGATGATAAAAATAATTCTCTCTCTCTCTCTTTTCTAATTAATAAAAAATCATTACACAACCTTTATCGAAACTTACAGAAATCTCAACAATGTTATATATATCCTTGTTCTTATTTTTACTATTTTTATTTTTATTTCTTATTGTCTGCTTTGTTCGCTCTTTGTGCGTAAATATCGGTTATTTTCTTCCCTGGGCGACGCAAAGGAAGCACATCTCAAGTTGACAATAATGCAATCAATTAAGGCTCGCTTGGAGGGCAGGCTTGGAGGGCAGACTCTTTCTTTATTTCTCTGTACAACTTGCGGGCAACGTCTCGTATTAGTAGTTAGAATGTTAGAGGCGACGCGACAGTAAGATTAGAAGTGATAGCCACATCGGTTCGGAGAAAGATCATAGCCGATGGATCGTCGATTAGCGACGCCTGAAATTCCGAGAAATCCACGAAATCTCACGATCGCGTTTGAAATAGTTCGTCTAAACGATGCGTGACTCGACACAAAGCGGAATAAGTATACTATACGTGTGCGAGTTATAAATACACACATGTATGTGAACAATAAGAAACATTGGCATTACATTTTGATATCCCGGCAGATTTATATCGTTCTAACTTCTAACCGTCTTGTTAGGTATTTTATTTACACGTGTGTTGACACTAACATAAGTACTTATTATAATACATATACCTGCTTTGTCAGTTCTCGGAGATTTCCCAGGACGTTCAGATCGTTTTCTCTTTACATCATCGTATTAAATATTCTACCAAACCCACATCGAGGTAAGAAATATAAATGTGTTGCATTATAAAAATTTAGAAACTTTACTATGGACAAAAAAGTAATATATAATAGGAAAGCACGTTCTCTCCTACTCAAGAATTATTGAAATATAGTAATCAAAAAGCAAATGCAAGTTGTGATGTCATAATATAATATAAATAAAATATATACAAAAAATCTTGATCTACAATAATAAAACATTCTATTACTTGAAACATAAAATTCGTGGAAATGATCTATGATGATTAACATGATCAACATTAGAATGATATAGACGTAATAGCATATATAGATGTTAGACATATATAGATGTTATAAGCAATGTTATTGCAAATACTTCAATTATTATTATTCGCTGCAACTATTTCTTTACAAGTAAATTCTGCAATTCTTCGTTCTTTTCTATGTCTGATTTTAAAAAATGCAATATTATAACACAACATAAATGTTGAAAATAAAATTTATATGTAAACAATGTCATAATAAAATGTTATTAAACTATTAACACAATTATACTATCACATTATGTGTTTTTATGAAATAAAAATTGCAAAACTCTGCGATGCGTTTTAAGTAACAATTCGTATCTTTTATTCCACATAAAATTTTTTCTACAGAATCCTGTGACGAAAATTTTGGCATGAAACTTTTAATACTATTACTATATAGCCCAATATTTCTTTGTTCGGCAACATTAGCTATCGATGAGAATTCCGGAAATAACGATAGATCGACAGATGGAGGTGGTTTACCAGATCTAATTAAGCCTTTTTATATGCCTGTTGCATCTCATGCGCTTATTCGGTCAGACGTTTCAATTAATTACTAATAACTATGATGCGAATTTGACAGCAAAAGCCAAAATCAGTTCCCAGACAGCACACAATATTTATGATAAATATTCATAAATATTTTTTACTAAATATTTTTTTGAAATATTATATAAATATTTTATACATATTTCATATATATGAAGAAAAAATCTCATAAAAACTTTATTCAATATATTATTAAAATATAGAATAAATATTTTATATAATATTTATGGTAATTAAAAATAAATATTTGTAGTAATATTTTGTAAATATTTATCAAATTTTTGCTGGGAATGCCACCTCTTTCATAGAGTGTAAATTACTATAGCGCGCACCCGGCTGTATATATGATCGAAAGAGGTATAAGAAACATATATATTACTTATTATGTGTGTATTTTTATGAAATTTTTTTAATATCGGTATAAATAATTTTACTTAATTTGAGCATGATATGCCCGTGTATAATTCAGCAAGTAAAGATTGTTAGGACGATTCGTTTTCAAATACGTGACAGCGCGGACATATCATCTGCGTGCGTGATGCAGTGTCGCACGAAATATATGCGCGCGCAACTCAATTGGTCGACGGTGTATCGATTAAGGTGGTTCATGCAGTACTTGCAAGTCAAATAGGCAACTATTCTTATTAGTGATAAATAAGTGTGATTTTTGTCCGTAAAAATTAGCATATAATTAGATTTATTATTTATGACATCTTTAATGCTATACGACCTCTACGTAATAAAATATTGAGACGAAAGTCACATCTTTTACTAGAGTTGTGAGCCCTGTGAATATATGTACAACAGCAGCGCGGCAACGTTGCGGTCAGCTGAGTCAGCAGTCTTCGTCGTCGCGATCTACATAACCTGTACGTACAAGCGATACAAGTGTGAAATATGAGCTGGAGCGAGCAGCCTCGACGTAAGGGACGTTTCGAGACGAAACGAAAAATTGATAGAATCTATTTCTCCGAGCGCTATACTCATCAGCTGACACGTGCGACGTTGCCAAGCTGCCGCTAGTGCCGCTCGAGCCCAGCCATCAGTTCCGTGTTGTCGATTTAGTCAATCGAAAATTACGTTTTATTATTATATGGTTCGGTCAATGAACTCGGGCTTTCGTCAGTATCTTGCAAAATGTTTATTGCATCGTTTCGTCAGTTTTTGGTTCGTTCATCTATTTTTGAAGTATTGCAATTTTTGCAGCATAAGCGCTTTAGTCTCGTTTTTCGGATAAGGGGTCCCCCCACCGCGTTAAATTGGCAAAGTTTACGGACATATATCTCCGGAACCAATCGGTTAAAAAATCTGAAATTTTACAGACACACTCGAGGAACGTTAACCTTTCATTTCATATCACATTTTCCGGGCTAAGTACATATGACTTAAATGCATGAACCACCTTAAGGCCCGTGGCAGCCGCCCCTGCGTCGTTGTTGCGCGGCACGTCCTTCTATCATTTTCTACGACCTTCGACCATTGTTCGCCAAGTCATCTTGTCTGTGATCGTCTTGGATCGTCTGTGATCGTGCGGCCGGCAGTTCAAAGTCCTGCGTAATATTATAATTAAGTCATGTATGTAGTATTAAAAGTCGCGTATATATATAGTTATAGTCTCGCGTTGTAGTTCGTAAAAATTTTATCGGCCAGTGTCGTTATATATAAAGCTACGTGTGGCTTTCCATAGCCTTTACAGGGAATCAAGTGTTAAGAAATACAGCAGGTGATACAGGTACGTGTACGTTAATTAGCTTTGAGTGCGTTCCCCTTAACGCTAACAGCGCTCATCATATATAAGGATCATTCGTCCTTGATGGTTAACATTTGACAAACAAGGATGAAATGATTCTAAGAGTCTTGTGAGTGTTAAGTGTAACGCAGCCTTTATGTCTCGTTGTCCCCGGTTATCCTTTTTCATTCTATCCTCATTTCGTGCACACCACGTGAGGTCTGACTATTTCGGCCAATACTCTCGTACTCTCGTCGTTGCCGTATTTGTTGCCGTGGCTATCACTTTTTCCAAATCGCTAACTTAGCGACGCTAAGGGCTCATGCACAATGCCAGATAAAGGAACAAGGAATTATAGCCAATTTCTTCACCGTCAGATAATTCTATCCTTCGGTTAACCTTACTCTTCATTTCTTTCTAACCTGCCCCCTTAGAAAGAGATGAAGAGTGAGGTTAACCGAAGGATAGAGTTATCCAACGGTGAAGAAATTGGCCCTTAAACATAGTAATAGTCGCATCTTTTTTCAAGACGCAGCTTCTCTCTTTTTTCAAGACACGGAATTCTCTTTATGTTTAATTCCTTGTTCCTTTTCCTCTCATTGTGCATGAGCCCTAAAGGCCAAAGCACATAACAGGCGTAGCAAATGTACTTGCTTATATTGCTTATTGCAATTACTATTATTGCTACGTCATGTTATGTGCTTTGACCTGAAAGCTGCTTTGCAATGTTTATGCTTGTTGTAATATTCATAGATTAATATATACTTTTGGCTCTGGCCAAATTTAAAAGCATACGAATCACGTAACAATATATTAAATTAAATTTTGAGAATTATTATTAATTGTATTTATAACTGTAAATTTGTTTCAGGTTGAATTTTGAAGCAAAAAGGAGGTCCGGATGTGCGGTCTCACGTGTTTAATATATTAAACAGTACAATCAGCAATTTCGTTGCAACACAGTATAGCTATAAGGGTCAAAAAAAGAAAAAAAGATTTCTGGATCTAATGTTCAACACCTGTATATATAGTAAGTAATTGTTAATAACATATATATTTTTAAGATTATAAACAAATTTTTTACACTTTATGTTTTTATTTTATTTAATATTTTGAATTTACTTTTTTGAATTTAAATTTACGTAGTAATTAAATGTGAAATTTACTACGTAAATTTTGATTTACTACTGGAAAACACATCTATCTTTCAATCTTACAGACTCACGTAAATACTTATGTATTTTTTTACAGAAGCTGCACAAATGCACACACCTTCAGCGACAGATAATAATGTGAGAACCGCTATAGCTGCTTGGCTTGATAATTCATCATCTCGTTTAAAAAATGAGCATAAGTAAGTAGAAGAAACATTTTTTTAAAACAAGTTTTTTATGTTACAAATGTAAGATAAATAATTAAAAATTATTTGTTTCAGTAAACGTGCTAAAGAACCTAACCTTAGAATGACTTTTGAAGATAATTCTGACGAAAATTAAGATTGATGGAAGGAGATAAATCGAAGAGGAGAAGGAAGAAAAAAAATAGATATTGTACTCATTGTTGTCCGCAGTCTGTAATTAGGCTAAATAGTACTTTCCATGGGAAATGGCCCATTTTATAAACAAACGCGGCCCGACGCCGTGTGACGAAATATTACCGAACGATAATTAACATATTGTTGCATCCAAACCGGCCGACTGTGTGTGGTATAGCAGGAGAATTTAACCGCGCAATTAACGAATTTGCCGAGAGTAATGCGAGTGCCGACATTGCTCTTTTCATAGAGAGTGGTGAGCTGAAAAATAATATCCTGGGTTACCTTACTTCGTGCGTATTTTTATAAAATAACATTGTGCCGAATGAAATATTTGAAAAGTTTACATTGTTTGCGACATTTTTTTATGATAATATCAATCGAGATATTAATACTCATGCATCTGTTGCATCAACTTTTTTTTACAACATGTAACGAGACTATATTTTATACTTGCAGATTTTAACGGCACAATTAATTACATTCCGTTTTCTATTTTTATATGTATTAAGTGTATTATCGCGTTATCTAAATTCTTCATATTTAAATTCTTTCTCGAACTTTGTTAAGACTCATGATAGATGTGATTCCTTTACGATCTTGAATTCTAAATGATCGTTTTAATTGTGTAGGCTTTATGAAAGACTAATCTTTCTTAATATAGAACTAAAAGTGTATTTGTGTTATTTATTATAGCAACACTATTATTGAGATTAACAAAGCACGAGAAAGTAAAAGACAAAATTGTCAAAATGCACGTTGTCTAAAATACATAGCAAAGCGTTTTTTTTAATATTACATAGAATATATATATATTCATTTAAAAATTTTGTGCAATAAAAAGTGCAATGAAAAAGAAAGACATTTTTGTTAATATATATCATTAGACTCGTGAAAATGTCAATAAATTAATTAAAAGACGGCGATACGAGTCAAGCGCGGTACGTGGTGCGCAACTAGAGAAATAATAGTTACAGAAGTAACTATTATGTAATTCGTTACTTCTGTAACTATTATTTCTCTAGTTGCGCACCACGTACCGCGCTTGACTCGTATCGCCGTCTTTTAATTAATTTATTGATATTTTTGTTACCTTTCCAAAAACCTTTCCTAAACATTTCGTGAAGAAAGTAACAATATTTTACAAAATATTTATCATAATGATTTAATAAATATTTAATAATATGTACCATAATATTTATGATAAACATTTTTATAATATTTATAATAAATATTTATCATCTGTTCAATCGAAGACTACAAAAATATTTATGAAATATTTTGATAAATATTTATAAAATATTCAAATAAATCTTATAAATATTTTGTAAATATTTTATAAATATTGTGTGCTGTTTGGGAATGATACATGACATTCCTTTTCAGTTTCATCCAATCCACCATCACTTTTCAGTTCTTTCAGTTATTTGTTAGACATTCTATATATATCGCATCAGTTTTCCATGATGTAAATTTTAAAACTAACATACTAATTACAGATAAGTAACAAAATAATTCTGCTTTAAATAAATAAATTTTTAGAAGGTTATTCCGCAACGTGGCCAATTGATCTTTCTAAGCATCCACTCATTGATGATGAATTATATAATAAGGTAAATTACATGTATCCAGTACATATTCACCCCTAATTGAATATATTTATATCTACATATATACATTCGTGCTCTCGCGTGCACGTGCGCGGGTGTATTATTCCTTTTTAATTATGACCGATAAATATAAGAGACAATGTAAAACTGTAATTTGATGACTCATTATTATTTATTAATGCACAATGTATGTGTATGCTCTTAATTGTTCTATTAATTTTATTTTAGATAACAAATTGTACAATACGTGATGTACTAGATCTAATAGTCCTTGGAGAAATTACGATTTGTAAACGCAAAATCGAAATACGCTATTGTGAAATAAAGCGACACGTGAATCGCTTTTCGAATTTTTATGTGTGAAACTTTATTTATCTGGAATTTTTATTAATAATTTAAAATTTAAACATAATGTTTAATGAATGTTAAATAATTTATCAGACCAATGTAATGTGGAATCAATGTTATGTATATAATGTATACTTCTATATTAATAATATATATATATTAATATTTATTATAAATTTTAGTCAAGGGCGGCAGTGTGGTCTAGTGGTAGAGCGCCAGACTCGTAATCTGAGAAACCACACTGAGAAAAAGATTTCTTTGGACCAAATAAGGCTCATTAACAGATAATAAATGGCATGGTTGGATACGGCGAATCGAATCAATTTGTTGAATCAATGCAATCGTTAGTTTGTGATAATAGTGAATATTTCTTAGTAGTTAAAGAATATAATTTTGGCACAAAAGTATATTTTGTTACATTGATACTGGCGATGCGCCGCGTAGCGGGCGCGAGCCGAACTCTCTCGCCGCGTGAGAGTGCGCCGTCGTGAGACAGGTTAGTTTTACACTACTGATGACCAGTCATTGCGATAGTAATCCTGCTCAGTACGAGAGGAACCGCAGGTTCGGACATTTGGTTCACGCACTCGGTCGAGCGGCCGGTGGTTCGAAGCTACCATCCGTGGGATTAAGGTGCGATTTCACGATGACGCTCGACGCTGGATTCGAGCGTCAAATCTGGTCACGTGATAGATTCAGAGGGACGCGAAATATAACCTAACCACTGGATTGGCTGAATTCGAGCGTCGAGTGTCAAAGCTAAACACAGTTTAGCTTTTTGGCGCTGTTTGACGCTCGAATCCAGCGTCGAGCGTCATCGTGAAATCGCACCTTTATGCCTGAACGCCTCTAAGGTACGCCGAGCACCGAGCACGAACAGGGGCTCCAATCGTCTGTGATAATAAGCTGAAGCAAAATTGTGGGTAATTGTGCGCGCCATCTACCACTTAGGGAGGAACTAAACTCGTATATATATGTCATATTAAACCTATATATAGCTCATTCTCTATATGTTTCAATAGACCTGTTCTTTTCAGCTGAACTGCTGCACTAGTTCAGAGTTTATCTTTTTTACCCCACATTGGAAGGAAAAAGATAAACTTTGAACTAATGCAGCAGTTCAGCTGAAAAGAACAGGCCTATATATTATTATGTTCTACTATATTATTTATGTATTGATGATTTTCGGAGAGATTAAATCTAAATAGTATGTATAACTTAAAGGAAGATAATAAATTAAAAATATTATAAAACAGATAGCATAATTTATAGTTAATAATATATTTATTATATATATTAATTATGTGTCAAAATACAATAAAACATTGAACTTACGCGTAAATAAACATAATATATGCCTTATATAATATTCTACATTTCTCATTTTTTAGTAACACAATAAGAAAATAAACAATTGTAAAATAAAAGTAATTCAATTATATATTATAATTCGGTATGTTACTCATCATGCTTTTTAGAGATTATTTTACTATGTTTCTTGAAATAATTATATGCTAGAGAATGTAGTTCACTTGCTTGTGCCGTTGGAGTCTCTGTTCCATTTAAAATGTTATTCATTATTTTAATATTTTTTCGGATATGTACTATTATATATTTATTCATCACATATTCCTCAATATGCTTTTGTTCGCAACATATATCAGAATTAATACTTATGATTAGTTCCTTAATATTTGTTTTTATATATTTGGTTAGCTTAGTAATGTAACAATATTTATTAAAAAAATAATTTGTTATGGCAATTATTTTTTTTATATATTCTATTACAGCCTCTTGGTTGCTTATTAATAAGGCACAACAAATATCACAAAATCTTACTGCAGACAAGATATTCTCAACAATATTTTTAAAATTTTCTGTTATATTATTGAGTAATTCTTCCATTACATTTTGTGGAATATAAATATTGTTATTAATCTCGTCCAACTCGTTATAAAGAGGTATCGTTAAAAAATGTATTAAGTTTTCCATGTTAGTATTTTCACAATTACTGCCAGATGATGTATATTGCGTGCAAGAATTTATTAATAAAGTTCTGTAATAAGTAGAAAAATTAGAGCAAGTTGGAATAATATTTCTTCCTCCATGTTGTCTAATTTGGCAGAAAAAATTCTCTAAAGGATCTTGATTAAATTCACGTGTGGCAAAACTATTGAAACCTAATTCTCTTAAATAACTTCTTAATAACTTAAACCCACGTAAAGTATGTTGGAAATTGTTTAGGACATCGGGTCTTTCTTTATCATGTTTTTTTGTTTTTATAAAAGACATGTTTTGTAAAAATCTTATTCCAGCATTCCATATATCTTCTTGTGTGCAATTATCAGCTGCAGTAGAAGTCATAGTCTCCTCATTTATACTTCGATCACGCATTCTAATGCCTCCATTAAGGCTATCAAAAAGATCATTAAAAATTTTAAAAAATAAGCTGTATCTGTACCATCACGAGGCATTTTCCATGTCTTACATCTACTTTCTAATTCTTGCTCACTATATAACAACATTACTTTAAAATATGTGTTTGAGAAAACTTGTGTGCAGTAAAGTACTCTCATTTTTCTTATTTTTTCTGGTATGACATGAGAATCCTTAATTTTGTCTAAGAATCCATCAAGTCCTCTGCTCTTATCAATAAAATAAGTTTGTATCACGTTTGACCATTTAGCAACTTTTGTAACATTATCCTCTAACATATATTTACAGTCTTTCGTTAACAAATTATTGCGAATGCATTTCATTAAATGCGGGGGATCATATAATGGTATTACTTTAATGCCTTTTATATTTATTATATTATCATGTTTTTCCATTTCCGTTGGTGCATTTCTTTTACTATCAAAAATCATAGTTTTGATCGCTTTAACGTTTGTACTACCCTGATCACAGACTGAAGCTATTATTTCTAAACCTATTTCATGGCATCGTTTTATTATATCTTTATACATGCACGCAATATCCTGCCATGAAGATGTGCTTTTACAAAATGTATATAGAAGGGGTTGTTTCCATGGTCTTTGTCCATATATACCTTTTAACATCCATACTGTGACATGATCCGCAATATTAATGTTTCGATCAAAACCTGTATCAACAACCCCTTCTATAATATCAGTCGATGCATTATAATATAAGCCTGCGCTTAATTTCATCTCGTCAAATAAGAGTACACAATATTTTTCTCGGTAGTCTTTAAATTTGGAGACTCTTTCTTTTAAATTTTCAAATACACATTCTGATATGCCGCTACTTATAGATACATTTTTGATTACTTTTCTTAACGTTTCGATACTAGGTAAGCAGAAAATATTGACTAGAAATCTATATAATTTTGGACTTCTCTTTGCTAATGTCAGCGCAAAGGCTTTATCTTTAATTGAATAACGCCGATTATACTTATCTGTTTTGAAATTATTAATATTGGATAAAAAGAATGTTTGCATCGGATCTGGCATTTCCTCAATTGTTGTAATAAAATTACTTTTGCCTAACTTCTTCACCTCTTTCAACCGCTGGTATAAGGAAACTCTTCTCTTTCTCTGTTGCCTTGAAATTTTCATTAAGTGTACTATTTGATTGTATACATGTTTGTCGCGCACAGATAACTGTGACTGTCGGGTCACGTGGAAAAGGTGTAATATGGAATCTAGAAATAATTAAGATAAATAAAATTTAGACAAACAATTCAGATAAGACAATATATTTTTTGTATGTAATATGTTATATCTTCAGACATGTCATATGTCATAGCTTCATAATATAAAGAATATGAATTACAACTTCATGATTAAGAATATAAATAATTGAGAATATAAATGATTGAGAACATAACATGATTAAAAATATAAGTCACATTTTCATGATTAGTATAAATCACATCTCCATGGTTGAGAATATAAATCAATTTTATTACGTTTACTACCTTTCTTCTTTTCCTTAGTTGATAATTTGCGTTTCAATTTGCGCTGTGGAACTAATGATGTTGAACAATTTGGTTGTTCGGTGTCTGTGATATTTGAATACTCAATAGACGCTGTATCTAAAAGTAATTCAAAATAAATTATAAATACAGTACATTTATAGAAATATAAATACAAAACAGGTTATAAATAACTACAGTATATACTCAGTTTTAAATAATATATTGAAAAAAAAATATATATATATATATATATATATATATAGAAAACTTGATATCAAAATGATTAAATATTAGTCATATTGTACCTGTTTGTTTTATCTGTCCTATCTCATCAGCATCAAACTGTTCATCTGTAACTTGCGAAGTTGTTTGTTTTATTTGTGCTATTTTATTAGGATCAGATTCCAAATTAATAGTAACTGACAAATCAGCAGGATGAAATGATGTTGAACAATTTGGTTGTTCGGTGTCTGTGATATTCGAATACTCAATAGACGCTGTATCTAAAAGTAATTCAAAATAGATTATAAATACAGTACATTTATAGAAATATAAATACAAAACAGGTTATAAATAACTACAGTATATACTCAGTTTTAAATAATATATTAAAAAAAAATATATATATATATATATAGAAAACTTGATATCAAAATGTTTAAATATTAGTCATATTGTACCTGTTTGTTCTATCTGTCCTATCTCATCAGCATCAAACTGTTCATCTGTAACTTGCGAAGTTGTTTGTTTTATTTGTGCTATTTTATTAGGATCAGATTCCAAATTAATAATAACTGACAAATCAGCAGAATAATCTGTAAAAATATGTTCACAGTTTCATAAGATATAAAAAACGCGTTCCTTTCATTATGTAATATTCTATATATTAATTATGTCACCTATTAATGTTTTTGTAACATTTGTTGCTGTAACTGGCAAATCTATATTTTTTCTTTGACTTTCATTAGGATTGTATATTGATGTATCAATGGAATCTGTATATAAAAAAAAATATATATATATATGTATATGTATATAAAATTTATTCAAATAAGTTAATTAAAATATATTTTAATATGTATATACCAGGTAAATTCAGTGTTGGAATGGCCATATTACTAAGCCTTTTGCTAAATTTGAAGCGTTGTTCAAAATGGGCATCACAGACAACTTTTTCTCTCAATTGTTTATGAGATAATTGCAATAAGTTTCTGTTGCCACATGCACTTATCCATTGTCTACATCGTTCTAATAATTTTGGAAAATGGTACTTTTTTTCAATGTTAAAAGTACAACCTTCTACTTCACATTTTTTATATGACGTAGTCATTCCTATCAAAAAAGTAAATAATTATAGAATATAAAAAATATAAAATATAAGTTAAATTAAAGCAATTACTTTGCAATTTTTATTTAATTTCTTTTCAGACTTGTATGAGTAAGGATCTAGAAGAACTTTGGATAGCTGCATATGGGTTATGCAGCTATCAAAATTTATCTGCCCCGGAATTCTGTAACTCCTTAACGACAGTTTCGGTATCGTTGCGCAGGTATTATTAGAAGTACAAATTAGTACGGTCCGTTTTCAAAAAATGGCTCTGGCTGTTATGAATGTTTACAGAATCCCGGGGCTGGGTTGGTCCTTAGATTTATTTGGTAAACGGTATCATTACGTTATCATTGCATACTTTACGCAGGTATAATTATTCTCAACTTACTGTAACCATCACGTGCTGTAACCCAAATCTGCAATATACCACAATATACGACTGATTGCCACCGATACAGCTCTCACCGACACCAACCGACATTCACCGATACAGACACTGCCGAAACAGCTCTCACCGATATGAATTATACATGTATTTGTGGCATCTAGTAACGCCATCTACCACTTAGGAAGGAACTTTTTGAGGATTCGGTCGACCGTATTACGCTTGAAGCCCCTAAGGTACGCCGAGCACCGAGCACGAAACAAAAGCAAGATTTCTTATCTATTAAGAAATATAGAGTTGGCTCAACAAATCGCATTCAACATGTCAACTATATCGCCGAGTTGACACAAATATGAATGATTAGCAATACCAACAAAACATTCATTTATATTAAATATAATTCGTTTGCTTGAAATAAATATTTTAGAAAAGTGTCAACCAAATATATTTAATTGACATAAAGAAACCTTTTTCTCAGTGCAGGTTCGAGTCCACTAGAGCCATGTAAACATGGAATGTTTTTCCGAAGCTGCGCCCCTCCGTGCAAGATAGGCTCTTGTGCGGAGCAAACTGGGCTCCGTCTTTCGGAAAGAGACGTTAAGCCGTTGGTCCAAAAGGGTTAAAGTGAGAGGAGAAAGGGTAGTAGTGTAAAGGTTTGGGTAACGTTCCTTATAAAAACGACTTGCAAACCCTGCGGGGATAAGCAATAAAGATAGTTTATGAGTTTTTATTATAAATTTTAGTCTGTTTAATATGTATACCTATGTTCACATAGGGCCAATTCCTTTTAGCGACACAAGTCGACACAAACATCGTTCTATCCTTCTTGGCATTCAATGAATAACAAAGACAGAACGACACTTGTGTCGACTTGTGTCACTAAAAGGAATTGGCCCATAAATGTTCATAATAAACAATACTCATGAGTATTTTTTAAAAAGGTATAAAGTAATAAGATAATAGATTAACATAAAAAGAACATAATAGCGACTGAAAAAAGATTACAATTTGCAATGTACAATTGCAGTATTATTTTTAATGCGATTATAAAATATAATAAAATCATAATTCAGAAACAAAGAGCTGATTATGTTCCTAAGAAATTATGATAAAAGAATAAAAATATAAATTATAATTTCTAATAATTTTTGCCAAAAATCTTTTTGACAGAAATAACTAATATCTTGTTATACATTGTGAAATAATATCTATTAACTAGTAAATGTTAACGACTTTGTATGTTACATCCCAGACACGCATGTTATTTAAAATACTTATTGTTATATATCGAATAATGTTATTGTACTTTTGGATTATTTCTAAAAAACAAAATCGCAATTGTATATACCTATATCTAACATTAACAGCATAGGATATCGTATGTTAAGTATATAGCTAATTGTCACAAAGCGTCATTTTTGATTAGGCGCACAATTTTAATATATGTATATTAGGGTGATTCAAAAAAACCTTCTTTTTGTATTTTTCGCGATACACCCCAAAATATCAAAGCTTACCTAAAAAAAGAATTTTCCTCAAAAGGGGAGCAAAATCGAACAAGTTTTAGAGGTCGCTACCAGCGATTTTTAATATTTTCGATTAAAAAATCGGTTTTTTTTTCAAATATTCAAAATTGCATAACTTTTCGAGTTTTAATGATAGAGGCATGAAATTTTCAGAGAATCTTCGTCAATTTATGTAGTTTATAAATATTGAGTTAAAAAATTTATTTTCGGAAACAATTTTTTTACGTTTCTTTTGTTTATAATAAAAAAATAATTGTCTATAACTAATAGGCGCCAGCGATCTGGGATTTGGTTTTGATTTTAAATTACATCTGGGTAATCCAAAAACACATTTCAATAATCAAATGCTTGAACATCGGTGAATTTGTTGCTAAAAATTTGTTTAAACAACAAATTCAAAAAACCACGTTACCCGTAATGTAGAAATAATGCATGTTATAATCTTTATAAATTTTTTATATATATATATATATATATAAGCTGATTTGCCAGAAATAAATATGTACCTCAAGACAGTTTATGCAGTGGTTGAAACACATAATTTATATTTTTATAATCAAATAAATGCATATTACTTTTATATTAATATTCATTTTTTCTCAATATTTGTCAACAAAATTCTGTTTTTATCTTTACGGTTTTTCGGTTACTATTATCGTCTATATTTATCTTCTCTCTTTTTATATATTAAAACTGATAGAAAGTTTTGCGTTTTATTATAGAATTATTTTCTAACAGATAATCTAAAGATATATCACCTGAAATGAAAGTTGGCATGGCATTTTTAAAACTGCTATTAATTGACGATCCAATATATTTCAATTCCGCAAGAAGGCATTTTTTTGAAAAAATTCAAACAATCGATTACGCGCACTGAAGTTGATTTCCATATGACGAAAAGATATGTAGTACCGATATATTATGTTTGTAACCGATACACATTATGGCTGTATTTCGATATTCACAGCAAGTACTGAAAATCTGTAGTTTTTACGTCACATATATTATAGATTATGCCCAGTTGTCTCGTCCGGATGGAATAATTATGTAGTCGTGCTCCTGCACGCTTCCAGACAACAGCATTCAAAGAATTGCCCCAAAATAAAAAGCGCGCGCGTGCTCCTCAGCGCCCCCCGCACGGTTCGCGCCACCAGGCGCTGCGCGCGCCTTCGTTCTTCTTCATTGTGTTCTGTTCGTTTGTCTAGACAACACGCACTTTTCCGTTTCTCAGGATTTTCTTCGTTTAGGATGCCGAAACATAGAGACAGGAAAGATAGCTCTCGCTCGAGACGCTCGAAAGGAAACAAAGCTCATCGTAAGCATCGCTCGCGTGTCTATTCGCCCCGTGAGACGATCTCGAGATCTCTCGCAACGTAGAGGAAGGTCACGTAGCTATTCTGCGGACACCAGGGGGACATCGAGGGATTCATCCGTTCAAGGCTCTCTTTCCAGGGACAGCTGCTTTCATATTCTTGAGCAGGTCCGTAAGCTTATCGTCGACCGAGCTGACGTGCCTAACCTCCAAGATCCCGCTCCCGAGGTTAGGTCGCACACAACGGCTATTGCGCCCGTAAACGAGGTATTATCGGTCTCTCAGACCATACCTCCTGCCTCAGAGCAATTAGCAAGCACTGAAGAACAGACGGTCGCACAAAACCGACCGGGGCGTTGTACCAGGTATGTCCTCTTGTTGACCCACACTCTCTTCATTTATAGTGTGGCAAAGAGTGGGCATAACCGACTGTTTTCTTCTGCTTTGCTTTTCTCTGTCTAGTGGCACCAGCGCCCACTAATGTTGGCGACGCTATCTCTACAACTCCTGGCAATGTATCTTTTGCGGATCCTCCTTCCGCGGTCATTCCGGATGTTCAGGACACGGAGGTCTTGTCAGAGTCAGATACCCTAGCCAGAGATTTATTTGGAGGAGATCAGGCACCGTCCACCTCGTCGGCCTGGAACCCGATTATCCTGAATTCGATTCAGACTAAAGCCCGCGTCGGCCTAAAGGATGATATACGTACTAGCCTTCTTGCCAAATATGAAGCAAAGGCGGACCTCGCGGCATTGGCTCCACCAAAACTCAACAAGGAATTACGCTCTGCCTTAACTCCGTCAGTTCTCAAACGTGACGAATATCAATCACTCTCACAGGCTCAAGTAGGTGCCTGTCTCAACGCACTCGGTTCCGGCATGTCAATCCTACTAAAGCCGGAAATTCTGCACGAGCTTAAGGACGACGCTCGATCGGCCCTATCATTTTTCTCAGAGGGCATACATTTACTATCAGACCATCACTTTCGCCTTTCTCTAGCTAGAAGAGCGTTCACCAAGCCTTCTTTTAATATCATAGGGAAAAATGCCGCGGAAACGGCACCCATTGACGAATTCTTGTTTGGTCAAAATTTCGCGGAGACCCTTAAAGCAGCACAGGCATGTGAAAAAGCAGGGCGCGACGTTTCTAAATCATCAGCTCTGGTGGGCAAGAAGACTTTGCAACCTGTCCGTCAGCAGGCGCCGCAGCGCCGTTTTCAGCCTCCTACGCCTAAATCGCAGCCTCCGGGAAACCGGAAAGCTCCTGTTCGTCCATCAACGGCTCGCCAAACAGGAGCCCCTTACTCCAGGAGCCGTCACCATCGCTCCCGCTCTCATTCTCACTCTCGGTCCCGGCCACGATACCATCGATAGATACTGTAAGTACCGCCGGGCGCCTCCGCAACTTTTCGTCACAATGGGCGGATATTACTACCGACCAAGTAGTATTGGAGGCTGTACAGGGCTACCGCATCCCTTTTACTCTTTTACCTCCACCGAGAGCAACTTTGAAAGAGATGGAATTCTCGCAGGCCAATGCTAAATTCTGTGATTTAGAAATTCAACGCCTTCAGCATAAAGGAGCCATTGAAGCGGTCGCACCCTGCGCAGAACAATTTTTATCCCCGTTCTTTCTTATAGATAAATCATCAGGTGGCAAGCGATTTATACTAAACCTACGTGAATTAAATACGTATATCGATCCGCCACATTTTAAGTTGGAAGATTGGCGGACAGTTATTCGCCTCATGCTACCGAGATCGCTAATGGCTACGTTAGATCTGGAAGACGCTTACCTGCTGGTTCCAATAGACAAAAATCACAGAAAATACTTGCGTTTCCAGTGGCGCGGAGTAACTTACGAATTTACCGCATTACCATTTGGCCTTTCGACAGCCCCATATATATTCACCAAAATCCTTCGACCTGTCATATCTTACCTTCGCGAGAGAGGTTTCCAATCTATCGTTTACCTGGATGATTTTCTTTTGCTCGGCTCATCCATAGAGGAATGCCGAGCCAATGTTACCACGACTATTAACCTCCTGCTGTCATTAGGCTTCAGGATAAATTATTCCAAGTCCTGTTTAGAGCCATCGTATACCCGGAAATTCTTAGGATTTATTTTTAATTCTACCGAGCAATCAATTTCGATTCCTCCTCACCGTCGGGAGAAATTATTACAAGTAACAAAAAATATGGCTCACAAATCAAGATGTTCTATTAAAGAACTCGCTAGCCTGATCGGATCGCTCATTTCGGTATGCCCAGCGGTTCAATATGGACTCCTATATACGAAATATTTGGAACGAGAAAAATTCTTGGCTCTCAATAAGAGCAACGATAATTATTTAGCAACTATGGAGATTCCATCATATCTCCAATCAGATTTTGCATGGTGGATCAAAATATTCTCAAATCCCAATCAATCTAATCAGATTCGTTCGGGCAGATTTATCAGAGAAATTTTTTCAGATGCCTCTTTGAACGGTTGGGGAGCCTCGTGCGGCGAGCTGCGTACACACGGCTGGTGGTCGGCAGACGATAGAGCTCTTCACATTAACGCACTCGAACTTAAAGCAGCCTTTTACGCCCTACGCTGCTTCGCAGCGGACCTCTGCGATTGTGACATCCTGCTTCGTATTGACAACACAACCGCTTTAGCCTACGTCAATAAGTTTGGTTCTATCCAATTTCCACATCTTACCGAAATTTCAAGACAAATTTGGCGGTGGTGCGAGGATCGAAATATCTTCATTTTTGCCTCGTATATCTCCTCTATTGAGAACTCCATCGCCGACGCTGAATCTCGAATCGCAGACCCCGATACCGAGTGGTCCCTGTCCAACTATAATTTTCAGCGAGTGGCCAGAACCTTTGGTCCATTCGACGTAGACCTCTTCGCGTCTCTACTCAATACCAAGTGCGATTCCTACGTTTCATGGTTCCCAGATCCAGGATCTTTAGCAGTAGATGCGTTCACCCTCTCATGGGAGGGACTGAATTTTTATGCTTTTCCACCCTTTATTTTGTTACCACGCGTATTGAGAAAGATAGTGAACGAGGGCGCAAAGGGAACTTTGGTGGTGCCCTGGTGGCCCTCTCAAGCATGGTTTCCGTTGTTCCAACGTCTCTTAATATCGAAACCATTAATTCTTCCCCCCAGTTATACTCTGCTTTCTTCACCTTTCAGGAACCATCATCCAGCGTGGAAAACTCTTTCCCTGGTGGCCGGGAAGTTATCAGGGAATCTTTCAGGGCCCGTCTAATACCATCAGTAGCTATACCAACAATGCTAGCTTCTTTATCAGAAGCAACGATCAAGCAATACTCTCGCCCTCTTCACCTTTGGTGGAACTTCTGTCACCGCCGTCAGCTATCTTTATACTCTCCCACGGTCCCTCAGATGCTAGAATTTCTAGCTCAAGAACTCAACCCTACCGGCTCTTATTCGAGCCTAAATACGATGAGGTCGGCTATCTCGCTAATTTCTCAGAACGAAATCGGTCAACATCCGGCGGTTAAACGCTTTTGCAAAGGCGTTGCAGCACGCAATCCGCCGCAACCTCGTTATGACTACGTCTGGGATCCGGCTCCGGTAATCGTGAAATTAGCTTCTATTTATCCATACGATTCATGTTCTATGAATGTCATTACCAAGAAACTAATTCTGCTTCTTGCTCTCGCCACGGGCCAGCGCGCACAAACACTCGCTTCCATTAGAATATCTCAGATCTCGATTAATGACAAAATGATAATACGGATTCCTGACCGAATCAAAACCTCAGCACCGAACCGCGCTCAACCCCTTTTCTATTTTTCGCGTTTCCAGGATCGCGAGAATCTCTGTATCGTTCGCCTAACGGAATATTACATAGATAAAACCAAAGAGCTACGACCATCGGGATGCGATTTCCTTTTTATTTCTCTTACTAAACCATATAAAGCTATTACGGCTCAACGGTAAGCCGTTGGATTCGACAGAGCTTAGACAATTGCGGAATAAATACTAATATTTTCTCAGCTCACAGTACCCGTCACGCGTCAACGTCTAAAGCTGCAAAAAAGGGAGTTTCGCTCGACCTGATTAAGCGTGCGGCAGGCTGGACCGGTGAGTCCCGCGTTTTCGCAAATTTTTACAATAGGCCTATCATTAATCCAGAGGATTTCAGTAACGCGGTTCTTTTACCATAAAGGTCTAAAGTATATCCTCTTACGCATATTCCAAGGATAAGGTCAATAGTAAAAAAAAAAAAAAAAAAACAGTTTCTTACGGTATCTTAATGTAATTGCTTTATATAACTATAC
Organism: Temnothorax nylanderi; assembly: GCF_030848795.1. Taxonomy (NCBI): domain Eukaryota; kingdom Metazoa; phylum Arthropoda; class Insecta; order Hymenoptera; family Formicidae; genus Temnothorax; species Temnothorax nylanderi. The sequence continues at coordinate 6,213 of NW_027249333.1, read as the reverse complement.
ATTGCCCATCTTATGTCATCAACACTAGTTTGTGATTAATATTATTTTTATAATACAGTATTTGGATAACAAATCGCGATTCTTTTTTGAACAGCTACATAATTATTCCATCCGGACGAGACAACTGGGCATAATTGTTAGATTGAACGAACTTACCTGTGAAGTTCGATCCTAATTATGCCCTGTGTCTCGTCCGGATGGCCGCCCACCCTTGCCATTTTTCTCCCCTCCCTAATATATCGCGATTTGTCTTCTTTAAACTTATGAAGAACGAAGGCGCGCGCAGCGCCTGGTGGCGCGAACCGTGCGGGGGGCGCTGAGGAGCACGCGCGCGCTTTTTATTTTGGGGCAATTCTTTGAATGCTGTTGTCTGGAAGCGTGCAGGAGCACGACTACATAATTATTCCATCCGGACGAGACACAGGGCATAATTAGGATCGAACTTCACAGGTAAGTTCGTTCAATCTAACAATTAAGCTCCACCGAGGAACTGTTCGATTTGAAAGATTAACTAATCGCAATTTAATCGTAAATTCTGCAAAAGTGCGGTAAAGATCGACGATCGATTAATATTGCAGCTTGATCCTTTCACCCCCATTGGGACATAATGTCTCGTTGTGCAAAATTTCTTTTTAGGTAGTACACCTCGTAATAACCTTATACATTCCATTGTGGCCGAATTTAAAATCCAAGTTTATCCACAAAAATAATAGCAAACGTTAAAGTATTTTTCGCAAATATATTTTTTAAGAAGATCTCATTTTATGTTAAATCTACATGCGTGTTCTACGTAAAAAAAAAATAAAAGTAAAGTTTATTTCAAGGAGAAGCCATTTTTTTCTAAAAAAAACTGAAATACGCGAAACATCAATACGTTTTACATCTGCACGTAAGCATGTAAAAAATATAATTCTCGCATTATACTCGTGGAAGAAGATAAAAATACAATTTTTATAATATTGTAACAGTTGCGTTATTTTTACAATACTGTAATATTCTTCCCTGAACTTCACGTGCGATCAAGCCTTCGCTATAGATCAGCTTCGTACAATGACAAGTTTGAAGTGACTGAGTGACAAAAGAAATCTCTCAATCTCAACACGATGTTTCTCTCATGAAGCCTGTAAAGCTGTTTCTTTGTTCCCGGAAAAAAAACATTGAATTCGCTAAATATGTGAATTTTAGATATGTTACTATGTTACATAAAAAAAATAATAATAAAATGTATTAAAAAATCTGCCATTAAATAAATTCTTCTAAGATAAGAACAGTTTTTTCTATACTCTTAAAAAATTGCTATTTGTTAAGAAAACGTTTCGGGGTGAGTTTAGATTTTTTTCCTCAATTTGCAATAAATCGATCGTGATAAATTGTCCGACAAGTATCGTGATGAAGACATGCGATAATAATTTTCCGAAAAGCTATACATGCTGCATATACATGCAATTATCGATGATACATTAAAACAAAATCATTTCGTATATAAAGAAATGATTCGCTGATGATGGGATAACGATAGCGTCCTATTTCGTAAAATCGGACGAAAAGATGTTTCAATCCAAGAAAGAGAAAGAGAGAGAGAGAGAGATGAATGGCCACCATTATGGTGACGGTATACAAACCGCTATTGTGTTCGAAGGGACGCAATTACAATTGTTTGTTACGCTGCCGTGCCGCGGGATAAATTATATTCATCATTGTGTCGAGTATATTTAATCCGGTTATTTTTCGGATTCGTTATATTATTTCAAACGAGGGGGAGGTGAATAAAGCGGATAAAAATAAGAGGACAATGAGCTTTATTAATAATCTCGCTGCGCCACCAAACACGTGCCCGTATTTTCTTTACGCTTATTACGCTCTTCGTAATTGCGACAAGATTCCCCAATCGATTTGAAATTTCGTAAACTTAATGCGAAGAATTATCGCCTTAAAAAGAAATATATTTGTAATTTGTATATACATTATATATTGCATATCATACATTTATATGTGTTTCTAATATTATTTACTACTTTTTACAATATTGCGTAACAAGATCTTTTTTTAATCGACAGCAATCTCGCAAAATCGGATTTTTCGAACGCGGGAAAAGTCGTCAGCTTAAAATAAAAAATATACATATATAAACTTGTAAATATAAACATACCCACACGGAGCAAAACATCCATTAGATGTCCATTAGACATCCATCATGGAGATTCAAAACCTCTAATGGACGTCCATGTAACATCCACAGAACTTCCACTAATACTCGAAATGTCCGCTTGTAGTACCTCCATTAGATCTCCATTAGACGTATTGATAGATCTCTTTTAGACGTCATATAGATCAACCATAGATGTTTCATGGAGCTTCGATGGATAATTAAAATATGTTAACTAAACGTTTTATAAATTCTTTATGGATATACGCCTTGTTTATAAAGCTTACAACAAATTAGATAATTATTTATAAGTGTATCCAACAAATTATCAAAAATTGCTTTGAAGACCCCTGCTATGTGATACCAGAGGTATCACTTCAGATGATCTGCAGCAAAGAATTATCGCAGTCAGGCCTCTCACAGGCTCGCCTCTTAATATACTAGCGCGTGATGTTTTTTTATTACGAGAAAGTACTCGCGCATGGTAGCCGCGTCGCGGCAGTGCGGGTTACTAACGCTCGCGGTTATATGTTTATAAAAGACGTCTAATGGACGTCCATATTATATCCATCCATTAATAGAGGCAAATTAGACCAAAAAAGTGCGTTATCTCGGAACCGGTTAAAACTACTCGGATTTGAACGTTTTTTTTTAAATGTAGGTAATTAAAAACACTACAATGTTTATCGGTTAAAAATTGACGCTTTTTTTTATAATTAAAATAAACCTGAAAATTTATTAAATAAACAATTAGCGTCAATTTTTAACCCATAAACATTGTAGTGTTTTTAATTACCTAACATTAAAAAAAAAACGTTCAAATCCGAGTAGTTTTAACCGGTTCCGAGATAAAAACCTCGTCCACTGGACGTCCATGCTAAATGTTATATGGATGGATATAATATGGACGTCCATTAGACGTCCATTTGACATCCACCATAGAGGTAGATGTCTGGTGGAGCTATGGATGTTCTTTGGACGTCCATTGGAGGTTGTGTTCTGTGTGGGAGTACATCAAAAAAGTATTTGCATACCCAGTTTTCTTACAATAACTTTATTCGAAGGAATAATACATAATTACAAATTGTGTCCATAAGTAACTTATCACATATACTGTACGTTATTGTAAGAAAACTGGGTGTGCAGATACTTTTTTGATCCACCGTATACAGCTGTATTACGCACATTCGTAAGATAGCAAAATGGACTAGCATAGCTCAAGACTTGGGATATTTGGAATTTCCCAAATTGTGTTGGAGCTATCGACGGAACATTTAGTTGTACAGTGTTTCAAGAATACAGGCTCTACTTTTTTATAATTATAAAGGAACATTTAGTATAGTACTTCTCGCAGCCTGTGATGCGCAATATAGATTTACATATGTAAGCATTGGATCAGCCGGAAAAGAGAGCGATGGTGGTATTTTTCAATCATCAGATTTTGGAAAGATATAATTTGCACAAAAATTACCTGTGCCTCCCCAACTGTTCTCATGTATCAATACTAGAGTTTCTTTCGTATTTGTCGGAGACGCAGCATTCCCATTATTGGAAAATTTAATGCGGCCTTATCCCGGTGTTAATTTAACACCAGATCAAATAATTTTTAATTATAGAGAAAGCAGAGCTCGAATGTGTATTGAAAATACGTTTGGAGTAATGACGTCAAGATTTCGTATTTTCAGAAAACCAATATTGCATCTCTTAAAACTGTACAAAGTATTGTACAATGTTTTATTGTTTTGCACAATTGGCTTCGGGACAGTGAGCTTCATCTTGCCCCGACAAAGAAGATTCTTCCACCATGTTTTGTTGACAGAGAAGATCGAAGTGGAAATTTACAAATTGGACAATGGCGTGAAGAAAATGAATTTCTCGGACTACGAAACCTTAATCCAAACGTAGCCAGGAATTCAACGCAAGTGGCCAAAGAGTTCGGGAAATTTATAAAAATTATTTTATGGCGAAGGCAGTGTCCACTGGCAGTGGGATAAATTACCAGAACACCAAAGAACTGGTATTTGCAACAAGCAAATAATTAAGGTATGTTTACAATAATATAAAGTGTACAATAAACTGAGTCAATAAACTGAGTAAATAATATTTTATTTTAACATTGAACATTTAACTATTTTATTTTAACATTGTAATATTAATATAACTTAATTAATATATAAACAATGTAAAATAATAACTTTAATTATGTCTTCATTTTCTAAAATTTCTTCAAATGCGCTTAAAACTTTTTGCCTCATATATAACCGCGATGATAAACTAAAATTTTGTACATTGCGAGCAATTGATAAATAAAAATATTCTTCAGCAGAATGTCTCGATTTAATAAGATCTTGAAGTCGGTTTTTTTTTATATATCTAATATAACTTCTCCACCGGATCACACTCATGATTAGCTAAATTTGGAATTAAATATTTTTAATTATATATATATTATATATATTATACTATATTATAATTATATATTATATATATATATATATATAATATATATATAATTTCTAAATATATTTTATATAAATAACCTTTTGTTTTTTAAATAAATGAAGTAGATGTAGAAGATTTTTCTATAAAGAGTGAAGGGTGCTTAAGGGGACTTTGTCGTGGTGTGACATCTCTTTCACGAGAATTTGAAGAACAAGGTTGTGAAGATGGGCCTTCAATATTTGATTTTAATAGCTCTTCAGCTGTACATATAGGGTGCGTTCAGCCGATACTCCGCTCGCCTAGCAATCGGGAGCAGTCGCTCGTTTTCGCTCGTTTCCTCTCCTTTGACCCAATGGATTAAAAGGAGAGGAAACGAGCGAAAACGAGCGACTGCTCACGATTGCTAGGCTAGCGGAGTATCGGCTGAACGCAGCCATTGAGACTTGTATTTTATTAAACTGTTAGTGATTGTTATATTAATATTAAATGTAACGTTTTAATTTTGGTTTTGTTTTAATTATTTTTATTGTTCAGATTATTATGTTATAAAATATTATATTATAAAAATTTTTACTTTGACTTGGATTTCGATTATTTGGGACATCAATAAGGTTAATAATTGCGAATTTTCTTGTGATGCAAATGATTCATTATGACTCGTTTCTTTTATCGGTGAGACAGACTTTCTTATATTGCTTTCGGTTTCATGTGACATATTCGTTATTGTTCTAATAGAAAAAAATGAATTAAATTACAAATTATATATTATATGATGTAGTAAAGATACTCAATTATTATTGTTTCTCAATGATTTCATTATTAAAGATAATTAATAATATAAAAAATAATATGCTTACGGCCGCGGTTGCGACACTTGTTTTAAAATGCCATGCTCTCCCATAAGGGCCAAGTGAGATTTGTACAAATCAGCAGACCATGTTTTTTAAATGTGTTTTTAATATTTATTTTTATTAATATACTTTATACAATCCATTGTAAAAAATAATTTATTTAATGTTTATTAAATATTTATTTCACATTGATTATTTATTTGAAGTAATATTTAGAAAAAAATATTTATTAAACGTTTATTTAACGTTTATTTAATATTTCTTTTACATTAATATTTATTTGCAATAATGATTTAAAAAAAAATTATTCGATATTAATTTAATATTATTTTACATTACTTATTCATTTGCAATAATAATTTTAAAAAACATTATTTATATTTAGTCAACATTAATTTAATAATTATTTTACATTACTCATTTATTTGCAATAATGATTTGAAAAAACTTTATTTAATATTTATTCGACATTAATTTAATATTTATTTTACATTACTTATTACTTGCAATAATGATTTGAAAAAACCTTTACTTAATATTTATTCGACATTAATTTAATATTTATTTACATTACTCATTTATTTGCAATAATGATTTAAAAAAATATTATTTAATATTTCGACATTATTTTTAATTCTTCGAGTGGGTGTCGCCACCCAAACAAAAATTCAGGCCCGATATTTTTAAGATAGGCTTTAATAAATCATGCCCCTCCACTTAGGATCCCTATGTTTGAGTCCTTCTCTCGAAGATGCGTACAGAAAGGCTTTAAGC